>NW_020191431.1:0-35800 GCF_002263795.3 Bos taurus
ATGATCAGTCACGTGATCAGTGCATGACCAGGCACGTGATCAGTGTATGACCAGCCAAGTGATCAGTGCATGATAGTCACGTGATAAGTGCATGATCAGTCACGTGATGAGTGCATGATCAGTCACGTGATCAGTGCATGATCAGCCACATGATCAGTGCCATGATCAATTACATGATCAGTGCATGATCAGTCACGTGACTAGTACATGGGAGCTACGTGATCATTGCAAATTGATCAGCCACGTGAGCCGTGCATGTAGCCACGAGATCAGTGCAGGATCAGTCACGTGAACAGTGCATGATAAGTCACCTGTTCAGTTTGCATGATCAATTACGTGATCAGTGGCATGATCACTCACATGACCAGTACATGGTAGCTACGTGATCATTGCATGATCAGCCACGTGGCAGTGCATGATAGCCACGTGATCAGTGCATGATCAGTTTCGGAAGCAAAGTATGATCAGCCATTTTATCAGTGGCATGATAGCCACGTGATCACTGCATGATCTGTCACATGATCAGTGTATGATCATCCACTGTGATCAGTGCCATGATCAGTCACGTGATACGTGTGTGATCAGCCCGTGATCCGTGCATGATCAGTCATGTGACCAGTACATGGTATCTGCGTGATCATTGCATGACCAGCCACGTGAGTAGTGCATGATCGCCACGTGATCAGTGCATGATCAGCCACGTGATCAGTGCATGATGAAGTCACGTGATCAGTGCATGATCAGCCACGTGATCAGTGCATGATCAATTACATGAGCAGTGCATGATCAGTTCACGTGACCAGTACATGGTAGCTATGTGATCATTGCATGATCAGCCACGTGATCAGTGCATGATAGCCACGTGATCAGTGCATGATCAGTCACGTGATATGTGTTTGATCAGCCACGTGATCACTGCATGATGTGTTCACATGATCAGTGTATGATCATCCACGTGTTCAGTGCATGGGCAGTCATGTGATCAGTGCATGATATAGATGTGATCAGTGCATGATCAGTCACGTGATCAGTGTATGATCAACCACGTGATCAGGCATGATAGCCAGGTAATGAGTGCATGATAGCCAGATGATCAGTGCATTATCAGTCACGTGATCAGTGTATGATCAGCCAGTAATCAGTGCATGATTAGCCAACTGATAAGTGCATGACCAGTCACATGATCAGTGCATGGTCAGTCACGTGATCAGTGCATGATCAGTCACGTGATCAGTGTATGATCAGCCACGGGATCAGTGCATGATCAGCCACATGATCAGTGCATGATCAATTAGGTGATCAGTGCATGATCAGTCACGTGAGCAGTACATGGGAGCTACGTGATCATTGCCTGATCAGCCACGTGAGCCGTGCATGATAGCCACGAGATCAGTGCATGATCAGTCACGTGATCAGTGCATGTCAGTCACGTGAACAGTGCATGATAAGTCACCTGATCAGTGCATGATCAATTACGTGATCAGTGCATGATCACGCACGTGACCAGTATATGGTAGCTACGTGATCATTGCATGGTCAGCCACGTGATCAGTGCATGGTAGCCACGTGATCAGTGCATGATAGCCACGTGATCAGTGCATGATCAGTCACGAGATACGTGTGTGATCAGCCACGTGATCAGTGCATGTTATCCACGTGATCAGTGCAGGATAGCCACGTGATCACTTCATGATTAGTCAAATGATCTGTACATGATCAGTCACGTGATACGTGTGTGATCGGCCACGTGATCAGTGCGTGATGAGCCACGTGATCAGTGCATGATCAGTCACGTGATCAGTGCATGATAGCCACGTGATCAGTGCATGATCAATTACGTGATCAGTGCATGATATCCAAGTGATCAGTGTATGATTAGTCACGTGATCAGTGCATGATCAGTCACGTGATCAGTGCATGATAGCCACGTGATCAGTCATGATCAATTACGTGATCAGTGCATGTTCAGTCACGTCACCAGTGTAAGATCAGCCACGTGATCACTTCATGATTAGTCAAATGATCTGTACATGATCAGTCACGTGATACGTGTGTGATTGGCCACGTGATCAGTGCGTGATGAGCCACATGATCAGTGCATGATCAGCCACGTGATCAGTGCATGATCAGTCACGTGATCAGTGCATGATCAGTCACGTGAACAGTGCATGATAGCCACGTGATCAGTGCATGATCAATTACGTGATCAGTGCATGATCAGTCACGTGACCAGTACATGGTAGCTATGTGATCATTGCATGAACAGCCACGTGATCAGTGCATGATAGCTAGGTGATCAGTGCATGATAATCACGTGATCAGTGCATGATCAGTCACGTGATACGTGTGTGATCAGCCACGTGATCAGTGCATGATATCAGTGCATGATAGCCATGTGATCAGTGCATGATAGCCACGTGATGTGTGCATGATCAGTTACGTGAGCAGAGTATGATCAGCCACGTGATCACTTCATGATTAGTCAAATGATCTGTACACGATCAGTCACGTGATACGTTGTGATCAGCCACGTGATCAGTGCGTGATGAGCCACGTGATCAGTGCAGGATCAATTACGTGATCAGTGCAGGATCAGTCACGTGACCAGTACATTATAGCTACGTGATCATTGCATGATCAGCTACGTGATCAGTGCATGATAGCCACGTGATCAGTGCATGATCAGTCACGTGACCAGTGTATGATCAGCCACGTGATCAGTGCATGATAGCCAGTTGATCAGTGCATGATAGTCACGTGATCAGTGCATGATCAGTCACGTGATACGTGTGTGATCAGCCACGTGATCAGTGCATGATATCAGTGCATGATAGCCACATGATCAGTGCATGGTAGCCACGTGATGTGTGCACGATCAGTTACGTGAGCAGAGTATGATCAGCCACGTGATCACTTCATGATTAGTCAAATGATCTGTACACGATCAGTCACGTGATACGTTGTGGTCAGCCACGTGATCAGTGCATGATAGCCACGTGATCAGTGCATGATCAGTCACGAGATACGTGTGTGATCAGCCACGTGATCAGTACATGATATCCACGTTATCAGTGCAGGATAGCCACGTGTTCACTTCATGATTAGTCAAATGTACTGTACATGATCAGTCACGTGATACGTGTGTGATCGGCCACGTGATCAGTGCGTGATGAGCCACGTGATCAGTGCATGACCAGGCACGTGATCAGTGCATGAAATCGAAGTGATCAGTGCAGGATAGTCACGTGAAAAGTGCATGATCAGTCACGTGATGAGTGCATGATCAGTTTCGGGAGCAGAGTATTATCAGCCACTTGATCAGTGCATGATAGCCACGTGATCACTGCATGATCTGTCACATGATCAGTGTATGATCATCCACGTGATCAGTACATGAGCAGTCATGTGATCAGTGCATGATATAGACGTGATCAGTGCATGATCAGCCACGTGATCAGTGCATGATCAGTCACGGATCAGTTCATGATCAGCCACGCGATCAGTGCATGGGCAGTCATGTGATCAGTGCATGACATAGACGTGATCAGTGCATGATCAGTCTCGTGATCAGTGTATGATCAACCTCGTGATCAGTGCACGATAGCCAGATAATGAAAGCATGATAGCCAGATGATCAGTGCATTATCAGTCACTTGTGTATCTATTTGTATAGATCAGCCAAGTAGATCAGTGGCATGAGAGCCAACTGATCAGTTGCATGATCAGTCCACGTGATCAGTGCATGATCAATTACGTGATCAGTGCATGATCAGTCAGTGTGACCAGTACATGGTAGCTGCGTGATCATTGCATGATTCAGCCCTCGTGAGCAGTGCGAATGATAGCCCAGGTTGATTCAGTGCGATGATCAGGCCACGTGATCAGTGATGATCAGTCACGTGATCAGTGGCATGATCAGTCATGTGACCTAGTACAGTGGTAGCTGCTGAAAACATTGGCCAATGATTCAGCTCACGTGAGTAGTGCATGATAGCCACGTGATCCAGTTCATGATCAGCCACGGGTGATCAGGTGCAGGATCAATTATCGTGATGCAGTGCATGATCAGTCACGTGACGCAGTACAATGGTTGGTTACCTATCATTGCCCATGATCAGCCACGGTGAGCAGAGCATGATCAGCCACGTGATCATGCATGATCAGTCACGTGGCCAGTATATGGTAGCTAAGTGACCATTGCATGACCAGCCACGTGAGCAGTGCATGATAGCCACGTGATGTGGTGCATGATCAGTTACGTGAGCAGAGTATGATCAGCCAAGTGATCAGTGCCATGAGTGGCCAAGTGATCAGTGCATGATCAGTCACGTGACAGGTGTGTGATCAGCCACGTGAACAGTGCATGTTCAGCCACGTGATCAGTGCATGATAGCCAAGTGATCAGTGCATGATCAGTTACGTGAGCAGTGTGATGATCAGCCACGTGATCAGTGCATGGTCAGACACGTGAACAGTGTATGATCAGCCATGTGATCAGTGCAATGATATCCAAGTGATCAGTGCATGATCAATCAGGTGATCAGTGCATGATCAGTCATGTGACCAGTACATGGTAGCTGCGTGATCATTGCATGATCAGCCACATGAGCAGTGCATGATAGCCACGTGATCAGTGCATGATAAGCCACGTGATCAGTGCATGATCAGTCATGGGATCAGTGCATGATCAGCCACACGATCAGTGCATGGGCATTCATGTGATCAGTGCATGACATAGACGTGATCACTGCATGATCAGTCTCGTGATCAGTGTGTGATCAACCGCATGATCAGTGCACGATAGCCAGGTAATGAAAGCATGATAGCCAGATGATCAGTGCATTATCAGTCACGTGATCAGTGTATGATCAGCCAAGTAATGAGTGCATGAGAGCCAACTGATCATTGCATGATCAGTCACGTGATCAGTGCATGATCAATTACGTGATAAGTGCATGATCAGTCATGTGACCAGTACATGGTAGCTGCGTGATCATTGCATGATCAGCCACGTGAGCAGTGCTGATAGCCAGGTGATCAGTGCATGATAAAGCCACGTGATCAGTGCATGATCAGTCACATGATCATGTGCATGATCAGTCACGTGATCAGGACATGGTAGCTACGTGATCATTGCATGATCAGCCACGTGAGCCCTGCATGATAGCCACGTGAATCAGTGCATGATCCAGTCACGTGAGCAGTACATGGGAGCTACGTGATCATTGCCTGATCAACCACGTGAGCCCTGCATGATAGCCACGAGAACAGTGCATGATCAGTTCACCTGATCAGTGCATGATCAATTACGTGATCAGTGCATGATCACTCACGTGACCAGTACATGTAGCTATGTGATCATCACAATGATCAGCCACGTGAGCAGTGCATGATAAGCCACGTGATCAGTGCATTGTCAGTTTCGGGGAGCAGAGTATGATCAGCCACTTCATCAGTGCATGATAGTCATGTGATCACTGCATGATGTGTCACATGAATCAGTGCATTATCAGTCACGTGATCAGTGTATGATCAGCCAAGTAATCAGGTGCATGATAGCCAACTGATAAGTGCATGACCAGTCACATGATCAGTGCATGGTCAGTCACGTGATCAGTGCATGATCAGTCACGTGATCAGTGTATGATCAGCCACGGGATCAGTGCATGATCAGCCACATGATCAGTGCATGATCAATTACGTGATCAGTGCATGATCAGTCACGTGAGCAGTACATGGGAGCTACGTGATCATTGCCTGATCAGCCACGTGAGCCGTGCATGATAGCCACGAGATCAGTGCATGATCAGTCACGTGATAAGTGCATGTCAGTCACGTGAACAGTGCATGATAAGTCACCTGATCAGTGCATGATCAATTACGTGATCAGTGCATGATCATGCACGTGACCAGTATATGGTAGCTACGTGATCATTGCATGATCAGCCACGTGATCAGTGCATGGTAGCCACGTGATCAGTGCATGATAGCCACGTGATCAGTGCATGATCAGTCACGAGATACGTGTGTGATCAGCCACGTGATCAGTGCACGTTATCCACGTGATCAGTGCAGGATAGCCACGTGATCACTTCATGATTAGTCAAATGATCTGTACATGATCAGTCACGTGATACGTGTGTGATCGGCCACGTGATCAGTGCGTGATGAGCCACATGATCAGTGCATGATAGCCACGTGATCAGTGCATGATATCCAAGTGATCAGTGTATGATTAGTCACGTGATCAGTGCATGATCAGTCACGTGATCAGTGCATGATAGCCACGTGATCAGTCATGATCAATTACGTGATCAGTGCATGTTCAGTCACGTCACCAGTGTATGATCAGCCACGTGATCACTTCATGATTAGTCAAATGATCTGTACATGATCAGTCACGTGATACGGGTGTGATTGGCCTCGTGATCAGTGCGTGATGAGCCACATGATCAGTGCATGATCAGCCACGTGATCAGTGCATGATATCGAAGTGATCAGTGCATGATCAGTCACGTGATCAGTGCATGATCAGTCACGTGACCAGTACATGGTAGCTATGTGATCATTGCATGAACAGCCACGTGATCAGTGCATGATAGCTAGTTGATCAGTGCATGATAATCACGTGATCAGTGCATGATCAGTCACGTGATACGTGTGTGATCAGCCACGTGATCAGTGCATGATATCAGTGCATGATAGCCATGTGATCAGTGCATGATAGCCACGTGATGTGTGCATGATCAGTTACATGAGCAGAGTATGATCAGCCACGTGATCACTTCATGATTAGTCAAATGATCTGTACACGATCAGTCACGTGATACGTTGTGATCAGCCACGTGATCAGTGCGTGATGAGCCACGTGATCAGTGCAGGATCAATTACGTGATCAGTGCAGGATCAGTCACGTGACCAGTACATTATAGCTACGTGATCATTGCATGATCAGCTACGTGATCAGTGCATGATAGCCACGTGATCAGTGCATGATCAGTCACGTGACCAGTGTATGATCAGCCACGTGATCAGTGCATGATCAGCCACATGATCAGTGCATGATCAAATTACGTGATCAGTGCATGATCAGTTACGTGACCAGTACATGTTAGCTAAGTGATCATTGCATGATCAGCCACGTGAGCCAAGCATGATAGCCACGAGACCAGTGCATGAACAGTCACGGGATCAGTGCATGTCAGTCACGTGAACAGTGCATGATAAGTCACCTGATCAGTGCATGATCAATTACGTGATCAGTGCATGATCAGTCACGTGACCAGTACATGGTAGCTATGTGATCATTGCATGAACAGCCACGTGATCAGTGCATGATAGCCAGTTGATCAGTGCATGATAGTCACGTGATCAGTGCATGATCAGTCACGTGATACGTGTGTGATCAGCTACGTGATCAGTGCATGATATCAGTGCATGATAGCCACGTGATCAGTGCATGATAGCCACGTGATGTGTGCATGATCAGTTACGTGAGCAGAGTAATGATCAGCCACGTGATCACTAAATGCTTAGTCAAATGATCTGTACACGATCAGTCACGTGATACGTTGTGATCAGCCACGTGATCAGTGCATGATAGCCACGTGATCAGTGCATGATCAGCAACGTGATCGGTGCATGATCTGTCATGAGATCAGTGCATGATCAGTCACGTGATCAGTGCATGACCAGGCACGTGATCAGTGTATGACCAGCCAAGTGATCAGTGCATGATAGTCACGTGATAAGTGCATGATCAGTCACGTGATGAGTGCATGATCAGTCACGTTATCAGTGCATGATCAGCCACATGATCAGTGCATGATCAATTACATGATCAGTGCATGATCAGTCACGTGACTAGTACATGGGAGCTACGTGATCATTGCATGATCAGCCACGTGAGCCGTGCATGATAGCCACGAGATCAGTGCAGGATCAGTCACGTGAAACAGTGCATGATAAGTCACCTGTTCAGTGCATGATCAATTACGTGATCAGTGCATGATCACTCACATGACCAGTACATGGTATCTACGTGATCATTGCATGATCAGCCACGTGAGCAGTGCATGATAGCCACGTGATCAGTGCATGATCAGTTTCGGAAGCAGAGTATGATCAGCCATTTTATCAGTGCATGATAGCCACGTGATCACTGCATGATCTGTCACATGATCAGTGTATGATCATCCACGTGATCAGTGCATGATCAGTCACGTGATACGTGTGTGATCAGCCACGTGATCCGTGCATGATCAGTCATGTGACCAGTACATGGTATCTGCGTGATCATTGCATGACCAGCCACGTGAGTAGTGCATGATCGCCACGTGATCAGTGCATGATCAGCCACGTGATCAGTGCATGATGAGTCACGTGATCAGTGCATGATCAGCCACGTGATCAGTGCATGATCAATTACATGAGCAGTGCATGATCAGTCACGTGACCAGTACATGGTAGCTATGTGATCATTGCATGATCAGTCACGTGATCAGTGCATGATAGCCACGTGTTCAGTGCATGATCAGTCACGTGATATGTGTTTGATCAGCCACGTGATCACTGCATGATGTGTCACATGATCAGTGTATGATCATCCACGTGTTCAGTGCATGGGCAGTCATGTGATCAGTGCATGATATAGATGTGATCAGTGCATGATCAGTCTCGTGATCAGTGTATGATCAACCACGTGATCAGTGCATGATAGCCAGGTAATGAGTGCATGATAGCCAGATGATCAGTGCATTATCAGTCACGTGATCAGTGTATGATCAGCCAAGTAATCAGTGCATGATAGCCAACTGATAAGTGCATGACCAGTCACATGATCAGTGCATGGTCAGTCACGTGATCAGTGCATGATCAGTCACGTGATCAGTGTATGATCAGCCACGGGATCAGTGCATGATCAGCCACATGATCAGTGCATGATCAATTACGTGATCAGTGCATGATCAGTCACGTGAGCATTACATGGGAGCTACGTGATCATTGCCTGATCAACCACGTGAGCCCTGCATGATAGCCACGAGAACAGTGCATGATCAGTCACGTGATCAGTGCATGTCAGTCACGTGAACAGTGCATGATAAGTCACCTGATCAGTGCATGATCAATTACGTGATCAGTGCATGATCACGCACGTGACCAGTATATGGTAGCTACGTGATCATTGCATGATCAGCCACGTGATCAGTGCATGGTAGCCACGTGATCAGTGCATGATAGCCACGTGATCAGTGCATGATCAGTCACGAGATACGTGAGTGATCAGCCACGTGATCAGTGCATGTTATCCACGTGATCAGTGCAGGATAGCCACGTGATCACTTCATGATTAGTCAAATGATCTGTACATGATCAGTCACGTGATACGTGTGTGATCGGCCACGTGATCAGTGCGTGATGAGCCACGTGATCAGTGCATGATAGCCACGTGATCAGTGCATGATCAATTACGTGATCAGTGCATGATATCCAAGTGATCAGTGTATGATTAGTCACGTGATCAGTGCATGATCAGTCACGTGATCAGTGCATGATAGCCACGTGATCAGTCATGATCAATTACGTGATCAGTGCATGTTCAGTCACGTCACCAGTGTATGATCAGCCACGTGATCACTTCATGATTAGTCAAATGATCTGTACATGATCAGTCACGTGATACGTGTGTGATTGGCCACGTGATCAGTGCGTGATGAGCCACATGATCAGTGCATGATCAGCCACGTGATCAGTGCATGATCAGTCACGTGATCAGTGCATGATCAGTCACGTGAACAGTGCATGATAGCCACGTGATCAGTGCATGATCAATTACGTGATCAGTGCATGATCAGTCACGTGACCAGTACATGGTAGCTATGTGATCATTGCATGAACAGCCACGTGATCAGTGCCTGATAGCTAGGTGATCAGTGCATGATAATCACGTGATCAGTGCATGATCAGTCACGTGATACGTGTGTGATCAGCCACGTGATCAGTGCATGATATCAGTGCATGATAGCCATGTGATCAGTGCATGATAGCCACGTGATGTGTGCATGATCAGTTACGTGAGCAGAGTATGATCAGCCACGTGATCACTTCATGATTAGTCAAATGATCTGTACACGATCAGTCACGTGATACGTTGTGATCAGCCACGTGATCAGTGCGTGATGAGCCACGTGATCAGTGCAGGATCAATTACGTGATCAGTGCAGGATCAGTCACGTGACCAGTACATTATAGCTACGTGATCATTGCATGATCAGCTACGTGATCAGTGCATGATAGCCACGTGATCAGTGCATGATCAGTCACGTGACCAGTGTATGATCAGCCACGTGATCAGTGCATGATAGCCAGTTGATCAGTGCATGATAGTCACGTGATCAGTGCATGATCAGTCACGTGATACGTGTGTGATCAGCCACGTGATCAGTGCATGATATCAGTGCATGATAGCCACGTGATCAGTGCATGATAGCCACGTGATGTGTGCATGATCAGTTACGTGAGCAGAGTATGATCAGCCACGTGATCACTTCATGATTAGTCAAATGATCTGTACACGATCAGTCACGTGATACGTTGTGATCAGCCACGTGATCAGTGCGTGATGAGCCACGTGATCAGTGCATGATCAGTCACGAGATACGTGTGTGATCAGCCACGTGATCAGTACATGATATCCACGTTATCAGTGCAGGATAGCCACGTGTTCACTTCATGATTAGTCAAATGAACTGTACATGATCAGTCACGTGATACGTGTGTGATCGGCCACGTGATCAGTGCGTGATGAGCCACGTGATCAGTGCATGATCAGCCACGTGATCAGTGCATGAAATCGAAGTGATCAGTGCAGGATAGTCACGTGAAAAGTGCATGATCAATCACGTGATGAGTGCATGATCAGTTTCGGGAGCAGAGTATTATCAGCCACTTGATCAGTGCATGATAGCCACGTGATCACTGCATGATCTGTCACATGATCAGTGTATGATCATCCACGTGATCAGTACATGAGCAGTCATGTGATCAGTGCATGATATAGACGTGATCAGTGCATGATCAGCCACGTGATCAGTGCATGATCATTCACGGGATCAGTTCATGATCAGCCACGCGATCAGTGCATGGGCAGTCATGTGATCAGTGCATGACATAGACGTGATCAGTGCATGATCAGTCTCGTGATCAGTGTATGATCAACCTCGTGATCAGTGCACGATAGCCAGGTAATGAAAGCATGATAGCCAGATGATCAGTGCATTATCAGTCACGTGATCATTGTATGATCAGCCAAGTAATCAGTGCATGAGAGCCAACTGATCATTGCATGATCAGTCACGTGATCAGTGCATGATCAATTACGTGAACAGTGCATGATCAGTCATGTGACCAGTACATGGTAGCTGCGTGATCATTGCATGATCAGCCTCGTGAGCAGTGCATGATAGCCAGGTGATCAGTGCATGATCAGCCACGTGATCAGTGCATGATCAGTCACGTGATCAGTGCATGATCAGTCATGTGACCAGTACATGGTAGCTGCGTGATCATTGCATGATCAGTCACGTGAGTAGTGCATGATAGCCACGTGATCAGTTCATGATCTGCCACGTGATCAGTGCATGATGAGCCACGTGATCAGTGCAGGATCAATTACGTGATCAGTGCATGATCAGTCACGTGACCAGTACATGGTTGCTACCTAATCATTGCATGATCAGCCACGTGAGCAGAGCATGATAGCCACGTGATCAGTGCATCATCAGTCACGTGGCCAGTATATGGTAGCTAAGTGACCATTGCATGACCAGCCACGTGAGCAGTGCATGATAGCCACGTGATGTGTGCATGATCAGTTACGTGAGCAGAGTATGATCAGCCAAGTGATCAGTGCATGAGTGCCAAGTGATCAGTGCATGATCAGTCACGTGACAGGTGTGTGATCAGCCACGTGAACAGTGCATGTTCAGCCACGTGATCAGTGCATGATAGCCATGTGATCAGTGCATGATCAGTTACGTGAGCAGTGTATGATCAGCCACGTGATCAGTGCATGGTCAGACACGTGAACAGTGTATGATCAGCCATGTGATCAGTGCATGATATCCAAGTGATCAGTGCATGATCAATCAGGTGATCAGTGCATGATCAGTCATGTGACCAGTACATGGTAGCTGCGTGATCATTGCATGATCAGCCACATGAGCAGTGCATGATAGCCACGTGATCAGTGCATGATAAGCCACGTGATCAGTGCATGATCAGTCATGGGATCAGTGCATGATCAGCCACACGATCAGTGCATGGGCATTCATGTGATCAGTGCATGACATAGACGTGATCACTGCATGATCAGTCTCGGGATCAGTGTGTGATCAACCGCATGATCAGTGCACGATAGCCAGGTAATGAAAGCATGATAGCCAGATGATCAGTGCATTATCAGTCACGTGATCAGTGTATGATCAGCCAAGTAATGAGTGCATGAGAGCCAACTGATCATTGCATGATCAGTCACGTGATCAGTGCATGATCAATTACGTGATAAGTGCATGATCAGTCATGTGACCAGTACATGGTAGCTGCGTGATCATTGCATGATCAGCCACGTGAGCAGTGCCTGATAGCCAGGTGATCAGTGCATGATAAGCCACGTGATCAGTGCATGATCAGTCACATGATCAGTGCATGATCAGTCACGTGATCAGGACATGGTAGCTACGTGATCATTGCATGATCAGCCACGTGAGCCGTGCATGATAGCCACGAGATCAGTGCATGATAGCCACGTGATCAGTGCATGATCAGTCACGTGAGCAGTACATGGGAGCTACGTGATCATTGCCTGATCAACCACGTGAGCCCTGCATGATAGCCACGAGAACAGTGCATGATCAGTCACGTGATCAGTGCATGTCAGTCACGAGAACAGTGCATGATCAGTCACCTGATCAGTGCATGATCAATTACGTGATCAGTGCATGATCACTCACGTGACCAGTACATGGTAGCTATGTGATCATCGCATGATCAGCCACGTGAGCAGTGCATGATAGCCACGTGATCAGTGCATTGTCAGTTTCGGGAGCAGAGTATGATCAGCCACTTGATCAGTGCATGATAGTCACGTGATCACTGCATGATGTGTCACATGATCAGTGTATGATCATCCACGTGTTCAGTGCATTGGCAGTCATGTGATCAGTGCATGATATAGATGTGATCAGTGCATGATCAGTCTCGTGATCAGTGTATGATCAACCACGTGATCAGTGCATGATAGCCAGGTAATGAGTGCATGATAGCCAGATGATCAGTGCATTATCAGTCACGTGATCAGTGTATGATCAGCCAAGTAATCAGTGCATGATAGCCAACTGATAAGTGCATGACCAGTCACAAGATCAGTGCATGGTCAGTCACGTGATCAGTGCATGATCAGTCACGTGATCAGTGTATGATCAGCCACGGGATCAGTGCATGATCAGCCACATGATCAGTGCATGATCAATTATGTGATCAGTCCATGATCAGTCACGTGACCAGTACATGGGAGCTACGTGATCATTGCCTGATCAGCCACGTGAGCCGTGCATGATAGCCACGAGATCAGTGCATGTCAGTCACGTGAACAGTGCATGATAAGTCACCTGATCAGTGCATGATCAATTACGTGATCAGTGCATGATCACGCACGTGACCAGTATATGGTAGCTACGTGATCATTGCATGATCAGCCACGTGATCAGTGCATTGTAGCCACGTGATCAGTGCATGATAGCCTCGTGATCAGTGCATGATCAGTCACGAGATACGTGTGTGATCAGCCACGTGATCAGTGCATGTTATCCACGTGATCAGTGCAGGATAGCCACGTGATCACTTCATGATTAGTCAAATGATCTGTACTTGATCAGTCACGTGATACGTGTGTGATCGGCCACGTGATCAGTGCGTGATGAGCCACGTGATCAGTGCATGATCAGTCACGTGATCAGTGCATGATAGCCACGTGATCAGTGCATGATCAATTACGTGATCAGTGCATGATATCCAAGTGATCAGTGTATGATTAGTCACGTGATCAGTGCATGATCAGTCACGTGATCAGTGCATGATAGCCACGTGATCAGTCATGATCAATTACGTGATCAGTGCATGTTCAGTCACGTCACCAGTGTATGATCAGCCACGTGATCACTTCATGATTAGTCAAATGATCTGTACATGATCAGTCACGTGATACGTGTGTGATTGGCCACGTGATCAGTGCGTGATGAGCCACATGATCAGTGCATGATCAGCCACGTGATCAGTGCATGATATCCAAGTGATCAGTGCATGATCAGTCACGTGATCAGTGCATGATCAGTCACGTGATCAGTGCATGATAGCCACGTGATCAGTGCATGATCAATTACGTGATCAGTGCATGATCAGTCACGTGACCAGTACATGGTAGCTATGTGATCATTGCATGAACAGCCACGTGATCAGTGCCTGATAGCTAGGTGATCAGTGCATGATAATCACGTGATCAGTGCATGATCAGTCACGTGATACGTGTGTGATCAGCCACGTGATCAGTGCATGATATCAGTGCATGATAGCTATGTGATCAGTGCATGATAGCCACGTGATGTGTGCATGATCAGTTACGTGAGCAGAGTATGATCAGCCACGTGATCACTTCATGATTAGTCAAATGATCTGTACACGATCAGTCATGTGATACGTTGTGATCAGCCACGTGATCAGTGCGTGATGAGCCACGTGATCAGTGCAGGATCAATTACGTGATCAGTGCAGGATCAGTCACGTGACCAGTACATTATAGCTACGTGATCATTGCATGATCAGCTACGTGATCAGTTCATGATAGCCACGTGATCAGTGCATGATCAGTCACGTGACCAGTGTATGATCAGCCACGTGATCAGTGCATGATCAGCCACATGATCAGTTCATGATCAATTACGTGATCAGTGCATGATCAGTTACGTGACCAGTACATGTTAGCTAAGTGATCATTGCATGATCAGCCACCTGAGCCAGGCATGATAGCCCCGAGACCAGTGCATGAACAGTCACGGGATCAGTGCATGTCAGTCACGTGAACAGTGCATGATAAGTCACCTGATCAGTGCATGATCAATTACGTGATCAGTGCATGATCAGTCACGTGACCAGTACATGGTAGCTATGTGATCATTGCATGAACAGCCACGTGATCAGTGCATGATAGCCAGTTGATCAGTGCATGATAGTCACGTGATCAGTGCATGATCAGTCACGTGATACGTGTGTGATCAGCCACGTGATCAGTGCATGATATCAGTGCATGATAGCCACGTGATCAGTGCATGATAGCCACGTGATGTGTGCATGATCAGTTACGTGAGCAGAGTATGATCAGCCACGTGATCACTTCATGATTAGTCAAATGATCTGTACACGATCAGTCTCGTGATACGTTGTGATCAGCCACGTGATCAGTGCATGATAGCCACGTGATCAGTGCATGATCAGTCACGAGATACGTGTGTGATCAGCCACGTGATCAGTGCATGATATCCACGTGATCAGTGCAGGATAGCCACATGATCACTTCATGATTAGTCAAATGATCTGTACATGATCAGTCACGTGATACGTGTGTGATTGGCCACCTGATCAGTGCGTGATGAGCCACGTGATCAGTGCATTATCAACCACGTGATCAGTGCATGATATCCACGTGATCAGTGTATGATCAGCCACGTGATCAGTGCATGATAGCCACGTGATCACTTCATGATTAGTCAAATGATCTGTACATGATCAGTCACGTGATACGTGTGTGATTGGCCACGTGATCAGTGCGTGATGAGCCACTTGATCAGTGCATGATAGCCTCGTGATCACTGCATGACCAGGCACGTGATCAGTGTAGGATCAGCCACGTGATCAGTGCATGATAGCCACGTGATCAGTGCATGATCAGTCACGAGATACGTGTGTGATCAGCCACGTGATCAGTGCATGATATCCACGTTATCAGTGCAGGATAGCCACGTGTTCACTTCATGATTAGTCAAATGAACTGTACATGATCAGTCACGTGATACGTGTGTGATCGGCCACGTGATCAGTGCGTGATGAGCCACGTGATCAGTGCATGACCAGGCACGTGATCAGTGCATGAAATCGAAGTGATCAGTGCAGGATAGTCACGTGATAAGTGCATGACAGTCATGTGATGAGTGCATGATCAGTTTTGGGAGCAGAGTATGATCAGCCACTTGATCAGTGCATGATAGCCACGTGATCACTGCATGATCTGTCACATGATCAGTGTATGATCATCCACGTGATCAGTACATGGGCAGTCATGTGATCAGTGCATGATATACGTGATCAGTGCATGATCAGTCACCTGATTGGTGTATGATCAGTTACGTTACCGGTACATGGTAGCTACATGATCATTGCATGATAAGCCACGTGAGTAGTGCATGATAGACAAGTGATCAGTGCATGATCAGTCACGTGATCAGTGCATGTTCAGTCATGTGACCAGTACTTGGTAGCTGCCTGATCATTGCATGATCAGCCACGTGAGCAGTGCATGATAGCCACGTGATCAGTGCATGATCAGTCACGAGATACGTGTGTGATCAGCCACGTGATCAGTGCATGATATCCACGTGATCAGTGCAGGATTGCCACATGATCACTTCATGATTAGTCAAATGATCTGTACATGATCAGTCACGTGATACGTGTGTGATTGGCCACCTGATCAGTGCGTGATGAGCCACGTGATCAGTGCATTATCAACCACGTGATCAGTGCATGATATCCACGTGATCAGTGTATGATCAACCACGTGATCAGTGCATGATAGCCAGGTAATGAGTGCATGATAGCCAGATGATCAGTGCATTATCAGTCACGTGATCAGTGTATGATCAGCCAAGTAATCAGTGCATGATAGCCAACTGATAAGTGCATGACCAGTCACAAGATCAGTGCATGGTCAGTCACGTGATCAGTGCATGATCAGTCACGTGATCAGTGTATGATCAGCCACGGGATCAGTGCATGATCAGCCACATGATCAGTGCATGATCAATTATGTGATCAGTCCATGATCAGTCACGTGACCAGTACATGGGAGCTACGTGATCATTGCCTGATCAGCCACGTGAGCCGTGCATGATAGCCACGAGATCAGTGCATGTCAGTCACGTGAACAGTGCATGATAAGTCACCTGATCAGTGCATGATCAATTACGTGATCAGTGCATGATCACGCACGTGACCAGTATATGGTAGCTACGTGATCATTGCATGATCAGCCACGTGATCAGTGCATTGTAGCCACGTGATCAGTGCATGATAGCCTCGTGATCAGTGCATGATCAGTCACGAGATACGTGTGTGATCAGCCACGTGATCAGTGCATGTTATCCACGTGATCAGTGCAGGATAGCCACGTGATCACTTCATGATTAGTCAAATGATCTGTACTTGATCAGTCACGTGATACGTGTGTGATCGGCCACGTGATCAGTGCGTGATGAGCCACGTGATCAGTGCATGATCAGTCACGTGATCAGTGCATGATAGCCACGTGATCAGTGCATGATCAATTACGTGATCAGTGCATGATATCCAAGTGATCAGTGTATGATTAGTCACGTGATCAGTGCATGATCAGTCACGTGATCAGTGCATGATAGCCACGTGATCAGTCATGATCAATTACGTGATCAGTGCATGTTCAGTCACGTCACCAGTGTATGATCAGCCACGTGATCACTTCATGATTAGTCAAATGATCTGTACATGATCAGTCACGTGATACGTGTGTGATTGGCCACGTGATCAGTGCGTGATGAGCCACATGATCAGTGCATGATCAGCCACGTGATCAGTGCATGATATCCAAGTGATCAGTGCATGATCAGTCACGTGATCAGTGCATGATCAGTCACGTGATCAGTGCATGATAGCCACGTGATCAGTGCATGATCAATTACGTGATCAGTGCATGATCAGTCACGTGACCAGTACATGGTAGCTATGTGATCATTGCATGAACAGCCACGTGATCAGTGCATGATAGCTAGGTGATCAGTGCATGATAATCACGTGATCAGTGCATGATCAGTCACGTGATACGTGTGTGATCAGCCACGTGATCAGTGCATGATATCAGTGCATGATAGCTATGTGATCAGTGCATGATAGCCACGTGATGTGTGCATGATCAGTTACGTGAGCAGAGTATGATCAGCCACGTGATCACTTCATGATTAGTCAAATGATCTGTACACGATCAGTCATGTGATACGTTGTGATCAGCCACGTGATCAGTGCGTGATGAGCCACGTGATCAGTGCAGGATCAATTACGTGATCAGTGCAGGATCAGTCACGTGACCAGTACATTATAGCTACGTGATCATTGCATGATCAGCTACGTGATCAGTTCATGATAGCCACGTGATCAGTGCATGATCAGTCACGTGACCAGTGTATGATCAGCCACGTGATCAGTGCATGATCAGCCACATGATCAGTTCATGATCAATTACGTGATCAGTGCATGATCAGTTACGTGACCAGTACATGTTAGCTAAGTGATCATTGCATGATCAGCCACCTGAGCCAGGCATGATAGCCCCGAGACCAGTGCATGAACAGTCACGGGATCAGTGCATGTCAGTCACGTGAACAGTGCATGATAAGTCACCTGATCAGTGCATGATCAATTACGTGATCAGTGCATGATCAGTCACGTGACCAGTACATGGTAGCTATGTGATCATTGCATGAACAGCCACGTGATCAGTGCATGATAGCCAGTTGATCAGTGCATGATAGTCACGTGATCAGTGCATGATCAGTCACGTGATACGTGTGTGATCAGCCACGTGATCAGTGCATGATATCAGTGCATGATAGCCACGTGATCAGTGCATGATAGCCACGTGATGTGTGCATGATCAGTTACGTGAGCAGAGTATGATCAGCCACGTGATCACTTCATGATTAGTCAAATGATCTGTACACGATCAGTCCCGTGATACGTTGTGATCAGCCACGTGATCAGTGCATGATAGCCACGTGATCAGTGCATGATCAGTCACGAGATACGTGTGTGATCAGCCACGTGATCAGTGCATGATATCCACGTTATCAGTGCAGGATAGCCACGTGTTCACTTCATGATTAGTCAAATGAACTGTACATGATCAGTCACGTGATACGTGTGTGATCGGCCACGTGATCAGTGCGTGATGAGCCACGTGATCAGTGCATGACCAGGCACGTGATCAGTGCATGAAATCGAAGTGATCAGTGCAGGATAGTCACGTGATAAGTGCATGACAGTCATGTGATGAGTGCATGATCAGTTTTGGGAGCAGAGTATGATCAGCCACTTGATCAGTGCATGATAGCCACGTGATCACTGCATGATCTGTCACATGATCAGTGTATGATCATCCACGTGATCAGTACATGGGCAGTCATGTGATCAGTGCATGATATACGTGATCAGTGCATGATCAGTCACCTGATTGGTGTATGATCAGTTACGTTACCGGTACATGGTAGCTACATGATCATTGCATGATAAGCCACGTGAGTAGTGCATGATAGACAAGTGATCAGTGCATGATCAGTCACGTGATCAGTGCATGTTCAGTCATGTGACCAGTACTTGGTAGCTGCCTGATCATTGCATGATCAGCCACGTGAGCAGTGCATGATAGCCACGTGATCAGTGCATGATCAGTCACGAGATACGTGTGTGATCAGCCACGTGATCAGTGCATGATATCCACGTGATCAGTGCAGGATTGCCACATGATCACTTCATGATTAGTCAAATGATCTGTACATGATCAGTCACGTGATACGTGTGTGATTGGCCACGTGATCAGTGCGTGATGAGCCACGTGATCAGTGCATTATCAACCACGTGATCAGTGCATGATATCCACGTGATCAGTGTATGATCAGCCACGTGATCAGTGCATGATAGCCACGTGATCACTTCATGATTAGTCAAATGATCTGTACATGATCAGTCACGTGATACGTGTGTGATTGGCCACGTTATCAGTGCGTGATGAGCCACTTGATCAGTGCATGATAGCCTTCTGATCACTGCATGACCAGGCACGTGATCAGTGTATGATCAGCCACGTGATCAGTGCATGATAGCCACGTGATCAGTGCATGATAGCCACGTGATCAGTACATGATATCCACGTTATCAGTGCAGGATAGCCACGTGTTCACTTCATGATTAGTCAAATGAACTGTACATGATCAGTCACGTGATACGTGTGTGATCGGCCACGTGATCAGTGCGTGATGAGCCACGTGATCAGTGCATGATCAGGCACGTGATCAGTGCATGAAATCGAAGTGATCAGTGCAGGATAGTCACGTGAAAAGTGCATGATCAGTCACGTGATGAGTGCATGATCAGTTTCGGGAGCAGAGTATTATCAGCCACTTGATCAGTGCATGATAGCCACGTGATCACTGCATGATCTGTCACATGATCAGTGTATGATCATCCACGTGATCAGTACATGAGCAGTCATGTGATCAGTGCATGATATAGACGTGATCAGTGCATGATCAGCCACGTGATCAGTGCATGATCAGTCACGGGATCAGTTCATGATCAGCCACGTGATCAGTTCATGATCAGCCACGTGATCAGTGCATGATGAGCCACGTGATCAGTGCAGGATCAATTACGTGATCAGTGCATGATCAGTCACGTGACCAGTACATGGTTGCTACCTAATCATTGCATGATCAGCCACGTGAGCAGAGCATGATAGCCACGTGATCAGTGCATGATCAGTCACGTGGCCAGTATATGGTAGCTAAGTGACCATTGCATGACCAGCCACGTGAGCAGTGCATGATAGCCACGTGATGTGTGCATGATCAGTTACGTGAGCAGAGTATGATCAGCCAAGTGATCAGTGCATGAGTGCCAAGTGATCAGTGCATGATCAGTCACGTGACAGGTGTGTGATCAGCCACGTGAACAGTGCATGTTCAGCCACGTGATCAGTGCATGATAGCCATGTGATCAGTGCATGATCAGTTACGTGAGCAGTGTATGATCAGCCACGTGATCAGTGCATGGTCAGACACGTGAACAGTGTATGATCAGCCATGTGATCAGTGCATGATATCCAAGTGATCAGTGCATGATCAATCAGGTGATCAGTGCATGTTCAGTCATGTGACCAGTACATGGTAGCTGCGTGATCATTGCATGATCAGCCACATGAGCAGTGCATGATAGCCACGTGATCAGTGCATGATAAGCCACGTGATCAGTGCATGATCAGTCATGGGATCAGTGCATGATCAGCCACACGATCAGTGCATGGGCATTCATGTGATCAGTGCATGACATAGACGTGATCACTGCATGATCAGTCTCGTGATCAGTGTGTGATCAACCGCATGATCAGTGCACGATAGCCAGGTAATGAAAGCATGATAGCCAGATGATCAGTGCATTATCAGTCACGTGATCAGTGTATGATCAGCCAAGTAATGAGTGCATGAGAGCCAACTGATCATTGCATGATCAGTCACGTGATCAGTGCATGATCAATTACGTGATAAGTGCATGATCAGTCATGTGACCAGTACATGGTAGCTGCGTGATCATTGCATGATCAGCCACGTGAGCAGTGCCTGATAGCCAGGTGATCAGTGCATGATAAGCCACGTGATCAGTGCATGATCAGTCACATGATCAGTGCATGATCAGTCACGTGATCAGGACATGGTAGCTACGTGATCATTGCATGATCAGCCACGTGAGCCGTGCATGATAGCCACGAGATCGGTGCATGATAGCCACGTGATCAGTGCATGATCAGTCACGTGAGCAGTACATGGGAGCTACGTGATCATTGCCTGATCAACCACGTGAGCCCTGCATGATAGCCACGAGAACAGTGCATGATCAGTCACGTGATCAGTGCATGTCAGTCACGTGAACAGTGCATGATAAGTCACCTGATCAGTGCATGATCAATTACGTGATCAGTGCATGATCACTCACGTGACCAGTACATGGTAGCTATGTGATCATCGCATGATCAGCCACGTGAGCAGTGCATGATAGCCACGTGATCAGTGCATTGTCAGTTTCGGGAGCAGAGTATGATCAGCCACTTGATCAGTGCATGATAGTCACGTGATCACTGCATGATGTGTCACATGATCAGTGTATGATCATCCACGTGTTCAGTGCATGGGCAGTCATGTGATCAGTGCATGACATAGATGTGATCAGTGCATGATCAGTCTCGTGATCAGTGTATGATCAACCACGCGATCAGTGCATGATAGCCAGGTAATGAGTGCATGATAGCCAGATGATCAGTGCATTATCAGTCACGTGATCAGTGTATGATCAGCCAAGTAATCAGTGCATGAGAGCCAACTGATAAGTGCATGACCAGTCACATGATCAGTGCATGGTCAGTCACGTGATCAGTGCATGATCAGTCACGTGATCAGTGTATGATCAGCCACGGGATCAGTGCATGATCAGCCACATGATCAGTGCATGATCAATTACGTGATCAGTGCATGATCAGTCACGTGAGCAGTACATGGGAGCTACGTGATCATTGCCTGATCAGCCACGTGAGCCGTGCATGATCAGTCACGAGATACGTGTGTGATCAGCCACGTGATCAGTGCACGTTATCCACGTGATCAGTGCAGGATAGCCACGTGATCACTTCATGATTAGTCAAATGATCTGTACATGATCAGTCACGTGATACGTGTGTGATCGGCCACGTGATCAGTGCGTGATGAGCCACATGATCAGTGCATGATAGCCACGTGATCAGTGCATGATATCCAAGTGATCAGTGTATGATTAGTCACGTGATCAGTGCATGATCAGTCACGTGATCAGTGCATGATAGCCACGTGATCAGTCATGATCAATTACGTGATCAGTGCATGTTCAGTCACGTCACCAGTGTATGATCAGCCACGTGATCACTTCATGATTAGTCAAATGATCTGTACATGATCAGTCACGTGATACGTGTGTGATTGGCCACGTGATCAGTGCGTGATGAGCCACATGATCAGTGCATGATCAGCCACGTGATCAGTGCATGATATCCAAGTGATCAGTGCATGATCAGTCACGTGATCAGTGCATGGTCAGTCACGTGATCAGTGCATGATAGCCACGTGATCAGTGCATGATCAATTACGTGATCAGTGCATGATCAGTCACGTGACCAGTACATGGTAGCTATGTGATCATTGCATGAACAGCCACGTGATAAGTGCATGATAGCTAGGTGATCAGTGCATGATAATCACGTGATCAGTGCATGATCAGTCACGTGATACGTGTGTGATCAGCCACGTGATCAGTGCATGATATCAGTGCATGATAGCCATGTGATCAGTGCATGATAGCCACGTGATGTGTGCATGATCAGTTACGTGAGCAGAGTATGATCAGCCACGTGATCACTTCATGATTAGTCAAATGATCTGTACACGATCAGTCATGTGATACGTTGTGATCAGCCACGTGATCAGTGCGTGATGAGCCACGTGATCAGTGCAGGATCAATTACGTGATCAGTGCAGGATCAGTCACGTGACCAGTACATTATAGCTACGTGATCATTGCATGATCAGCTACGTGATCAGTTCATGATAGCCACGTGATCAGTGCATGATCAGTCACGTGACCAGTGTATGATCAGCCACGTGATCAGTGCATGATCAGCCACATGATCAGTTCATGATCAATTACGTGATCAGTGCATGATCAGTTACGTGACCAGTACATGTTAGCTAAGTGATCATTGCATGATCAGCCACGTGAGCCAAGCATGATAGCCACGAGAGCAGTGCATGAACAGTCACGGGATCAGTGCATGTCAGTCACGTGAACAGTGCATGATAAGTCACCTGATCAGTGCATGATCAATTACGTGATCAGTGCATGATCAGTCACGTGACCAGTACATGGTAGCTATGTGATCATTGCATGAACAGCCACGTGATCAGTGCATGATAGCCAGTTGATCAGTGCATGATAGTCACGTGATCAGTGCATGATCAGTCACGTGATACGTGTGTGATCAGCCACGTGATCAGTGCATGATATCAGTGCATGATAGCCACGTGATCAGTGCATGATAGCCACGTGATGTGTGCATGATCAGTTACGTGAGCAGAGTATGATCAGCCACGTGATCACTTCATGATTAGTCAAATGATCTGTACACGATCAGTCTCGTGATACGTTGTGATCAGCCACGTGATCAGTGCATGATAGCCACGTGATCAGTGCATGATCAGTCACGAGATACGTGTGTGATCAGCCACGTGATCAGTGCATGATATCCACGTGATCAGTGCAGGATAGCCACATGATCACTTCATGATTAGTCAAATGATCTGTACATGATCAGTCACGTGATACGTGTGTGATTGGCCACCTGATCAGTGCGTGATGAGCCACGTGATCAGTGCATTATCAACCACGTGATCAGTGCATGATATCCACGTGATCAGTGTATGATCAGCCACGTGATCAGTGCATGATAGCCACGTGATCACTTCATGATTAGTCAAATGATCTGTACATGATCAGTCACGTGATACGTGTGTGATTGGCCACGTGATCAGTGCGTGATGAGCCACTTGATCAGTGCATGATAGCCTCGTGATCACTGCATGACCAGGCACGTGATCAGTGTATGATCAGCCACGTGATCAGTGCATGATAGCCACGTGATCAGTGCATGATCAGTCACGAGATACGTGTGTGATCAGCCACGTGATCAGTGCATGATATCCACGTTATCAGTGCAGGATAGCCACGTGTTCACTTCATGATTAGTCAAATGAACTGTACATGATCAGTCACGTGATACGTGTGTGATCGGCCACGTGATCAGTGCGTGATGAGCCACGTGATCAGTGCATGACCAGGCACGTGATCAGTGCATGAAATCGAAGTGATCAGTGCAGGATAGTCACGTGATAAGTGCATGACAGTCACGTGATGAGTGCATGATCAGTTTCGGGAGCAGAGTATGATCAGCCACTTGATCAGTGCATGATAGCCACGTGATCACTGCATGATCTGTCACATGATCAGTGTATGATCATCCACGTGATCAGTACATGGGCAGTCATGTGATCAGTGCATGATATACGTGATCAGTGCATGATCATTCTCGTGATCAGTGCATGATAGCCACGTGATCAGTGCATGATCAGTCACCTGATTGGTGTATGATCAGTTACGTTACCGGTACATGGTAGCTACATGATCATTGCATGATAAGCCACGTGAGTAGTGCATGATAGACAAGTGATCAGTGCATGATCAGTCACGTGATCAGTGCATGTTCAGTCATGTGACCAGTACTTGGTAGCTGCCTGATCATTGCATGATCAGCCACGTGAGCAGTGCATGATAGCCACGTGATCAGTGCATGATCAGTCACGAGATACGTGTGTGATCAGCCACGTGATCAGTGCATGATATCCACGTGATCAGTGCAGGATTGCCACATGATCACTTCATGATTAGTCAAATGATCTGTACATGATCAGTCACGTGATACGTGTGTGATTGGCCACGTGATCAGTGCGTGATGAGCCACGTGATCAGTGCATTATCAACCACGTGATCAGTGCATGATATCCACGTGATCAGTGTATGATCAGCCACGTGATCAGTGCATGATAGCCACGTGATCACTTCATGATTAGTCAAATGATCTGTACATGATCAGTCACGTGATACGTGTGTGATTGGCCACGTTATCAGTGCGTGATGAGCCACTTGATCAGTGCATGGTAGCCTTCTGATCACTGCATGACCAGGCACGTGATCAGTGTATGATCAGCCACGTGATCAGTGCATGATAGCCACGTGATCAGTGCATGATAGCCACGTGATCAGTACATGATATCCACGTTATCAGTGCAGGATAGCCACGTGTTCACTTCATGATTAGTCAAATGTACTGTACATGATCAGTCACGTGATACGTGTGTGATCGGCCACGTGATCAGTGCGTGATGAGCCACGTGATCAGTGCATGACCAGGCACGTGATCAGTGCATGAAATCGAAGTGATCAGTGCAGGATAGTCACGTGAAAAGTGCATGATCAGTCACGTGATGAGTGCATGATCAGTTTCGGGAGCAGAGTATTATCAGCCACTTGATCAGTGCATGATAGCCACGTGATCACTGCATGATCTGTCACATGATCAGTGTATGATCATCCACGTGATCAGTACATGAGCAGTCATGTGATCAGTGCATGATATAGACGTGATCAGTGCATGATCAGCCACGTGATCAGTGCATGATCAGTCACGGGATCAGTTCATGATCAGCCACGTGATCAGTTCATGATCAGCCACGTGATCAGTGCATGATGAGCCACGTGATCAGTGCAGGATCAATTACGTGATCAGTGCATGATCAGTCACGTGACCAGTACATGGTTGCTACCTAATCATTGCATGATCAGCCACGTGAGCAGAGCATGATAGCCACGTGATCAGTGCATCATCAGTCACGTGGCCAGTATATGGTAGCTAAGTGACCATTGCATGACCAGCCACGTGAGCAGTGCATGATAGCCACGTGATGTGTGCATGATCAGTTACGTGAGCAGAGTATGATCAGCCAAGTGATCAGTGCATGAGTGCCAAGTGATCAGTGCATGATCAGTCACGTGACAGGTGTGTGATCAGCCACGTGAACAGTGCATGTTCAGCCACGTGATCAGTGCATGAGAGCCATGTGATCAGTGCATGATCAGTTACGTGAGCAGTGTATGATCAGCCACGTGATCAGTGCATGGTCAGACACGTGAACAGTGTATGATCAGCCATGTGATCAGTGCATGATATCCAAGTGATCAGTGCATGATCAATCAGGTGATCAGTGCATGTTCAGTCATGTGACCAGTACATGGTAGCTGCGTGATCATTGCATGATCAGCCACATGAGCAGTGCATGATAGCCACGTGATCAGTGCATGATAAGCCACGTGATCAGTGCATGATCAGTCATGGGATCAGTGCATGATCAGCCAC
Organism: Bos taurus; assembly: GCF_002263795.3. Taxonomy (NCBI): domain Eukaryota; kingdom Metazoa; phylum Chordata; class Mammalia; order Artiodactyla; family Bovidae; genus Bos; species Bos taurus. Next base: position 27,176 of record NW_020191431.1, read on the forward strand.
ACGATCAGTGCATGGGCATTCATGTGATCAGTGCATGACATAGACGTGATCACTGCATGATCAGTCTCGTGATCAGTGTGTGATCAACCGCATGATCAGTGCACGATAGCCAGGTAATGAAAGCATGATAGCCAGATGATCAGTGCATTATCAGTCACGTGATCAGTGTATGATCAGCCAAGTAATGAGTGCATGAGAGCCAACTGATCATTGCATGATCAGTCACGTGATCAGTGCATGATCAATTACGTGATAAGTGCATGATCAGTCATGTGACCAGTACATGGTAGCTGCGTGATCATTGCATGATCAGCCACGTGAGCAGTGCCTGATAGCCAGGTGATCAGTGCATGATAAGCCACGTGATCAGTGCATGATCAGTCACATGATCAGTGCATGATCAGTCACGTGATCAGGACATGGTAGCTACGTGATCATTGCATGATCAGCCACGTGAGCCGTGCATGATAGCCACGAGATCGGTGCATGATAGCCACGTGATCAGTGCATGATCAGTCACGTGAGCAGTACATGGGAGCTACGTGATCATTGCCTGATCAACCACGTGAGCCCTGCATGATAGCCACGAGAACAGTGCATGATCAGTCACGTGATCAGTGCATGTCAGTCACGTGAACAGTGCATGATAAGTCACCTGATCAGTGCATGATCAATTACGTGATCAGAGCATGATCACTCACGTGACCAGTACATGGTAGCTATGTGATCATCGCATGATCAGCCACGTGAGCAGTGCATGATAGCCACGTGATCAGTGCATTGTCAGTTTCGGGAGCAGAGTATGATCAGCCACTTGATCAGTGCATGATAGTCACGTGATCACTGCATGATGTGTCACATGATCAGTGTATGATCATCCACGTGTTCAGTGCATGGGCAGTCATGTGATCAGTGCATGACATAGATGTGATCAGTGCATGATCAGTCTCGTGATCAGTGTATGATCAACCACGTGATCAGTGCATGATAGCCAGGTAATGAGTGCATGATAGCCAGATGATCAGTGCATTATCAGTCACGTGATCAGTGTATGATCAGCCAAGTAATCAGTGCATGAGAGCCAACTGATAAGTGCATGACCAGTCACATGATCAGTGCATGGTCAGTCACGTGATCAGTGCATGATCAGTCACGTGATCAGTGTATGATCAGCCACGGGATCAGTGCATGATCAGCCACATGATCAGTGCATGATCAATTACGTGATCAGTGCATGATCAGTCACGTGAGCAGTACATGGGAGCTAAGTGATCATTGCCTGATCAGCCACGTGAGCCGTGCATGATAGCCACGAGATCAGTGCATGATCAGTCACGTGATCAGTGCATGTCAGTCACGTGAACAGTGCATGATAAGTCACCTGATCAGTGCATGATCAATTACGTGATCAGTGCATGATCACGCACGTGACCAGTATATGGTAGCTACGTGATCATTGCATGATCAGCCACGTGATCAGTGCATGGTAGCCACGTGATCAGTGCATGATAGCCACGTGATCAGTGCATGATCAGTCACGAGATACGTGTGTGATCAGCCACGTGATCAGTGCATGTTATCCACGTGATCAGTGCAGGATAGCCACGTGATCACTTCATGATTAGTCAAATGATCTGTACATGATCAGTCACGTGATACGTGTGTGATCGGCCACGTGATCAGTGCGTGATGAGCCACGTGATCAGTGCATGATCAGTCACGTGATCAGTGCATGATAGCCACGTGATCAGTGCATGATCAATTACGTGATCAGTGCATGATATCCAAGTGATCAGTGTATGATTAGTCACGTGATCAGTGCATGATCAGTCACGTGATCAGTGCATGATAGCCACGTGATCAGTCATGATCAATTACGTGATCAGTGCATGTTCAGTCACGTCACCAGTGTATGATCAGCCAGTGATCACTTCATGATTAGTCAAATGATCTGTACATGATCAGTCACGTGATACGTGTGTGATTGGCCACGTGATCAGTGCGTGATGAGCCACATGATCAGTGCATGATCAGCCACGTGATCAGTGCATGATATCCAAGTGATCAGTGCATGATCAGTCACGTGATCAGTGCATGATCAGTCAAGTGATCAGTGCATGATAGCCACGTGATCAGTGCATGATCAATTACGTGATCAGTGCATGATCAGTCACGTGACCAGTACATGGTAGCTATGTGATCATCGCATGATCAGCCACGTGAGCAGTGCATGATAGCCACGTGATCAGTGCATTGTCAGTTTCGGGAGCAGAGTATGATCAGCCACTTGATCAGTGCATGATAGTCACGTGATCACTGCATGAGTGTCACATGATCAGTGTATGATCATCCACAGTGTTCAGTGCATGATAGCTAGGTGATCAGTGCATGATAATCACGTGATCAGTGCATGATCAGTCAGTGATACGTGTGTGATCAGCCACGTGATCAGTGCATGATATCAGCGGCATGATAGCCATGTGATCAGTGCATGATAGCCACGTGATGTGTGCATGATCAGTTACGTGAGCAGAGTATGATCAGCCACGTGATCACTTCATGATTAGTCAAATGATCTGTACACGATCAGTCACGTGATACGTTGTGATCAGCACGTGATCAGTGCGTGATGAGCCACGTGATCAGTGCAGGATCAATTACGTGATCAGTGCAGGATCAGTCACGTGACCAGTACATTATAGCTACGTGATCATTGCGTGATCAGCTACGTGATCAGTGCATGATAGCCACTGATCAGTGCATGATCAGTCACGTGACCAGTGTATGATCAGCCACGTGATCAGTGCATGATCAGCCACATGATCAGTGCATGATCAATTACGTGATCAGTGCATGATCAGTTACGTGACCAGTACATGTTAGCTAAGTGATCATTGCATGATCAGCCACGTGAGCCAAGCATGATAGCCACGAGACCAGTGCATGAACAGTCACGGGATCAGTGCATGTCAGTCACGTGAACAGTGCATGATAAGTCACCTGATCAGTGCATGATCAATTACGTGATCAGTGCATGATCAGTCACGTGACCAGTACATGGTAGCTATGTGATCATTGCATGAACAGCCACGTGATCAGTGCATGATAGCCAGTTGATCAGTGCATGATAGTCACGTGATCAGTGCATGATCAGTCACGTCATACGTGTGTGATCAGCCACGTGATCAGTGCATGATATCACTGCATGATAGCCACCGTGATCAGTGCATGATAGCCACGTGATGTGTGCATGATCAGTTACGTGAGCAGACGTATGCTCAGCCACGTGATCACTCATGATTAGTCAAATGATCTGTACACGATCAGTCACGTGATACGTTGTGGTCAGCCACGTGATCAGTGCATGATAGCCACGTGATCAGTGCCTGATATCAGTCACGAGATACGTGTGTGATCAGCCACGTGATCAGTGCATGATATCCACGTGATCAGTGCAGGCATTGCCACATGATCACTTCATGATTAGTCAAAATGATCTGTACATGATCAGTCACGTGATACGGTGTGATTGGCACGTGATCAGTGCGTGATGAGCCACGTGATCAGTGCATTATCAACCACGTGATCAGTGCATGATATCCACGTGATCAGTGTATGATCAGCCACGTGTTCAGTGCATGGATAGCCACGTGATCACTTCATGATTAGTCAAATGATCTGTACATGATCAGCCACGTGATACGTGTGTGATTGGCCACGTTATCAGTGCGTGATGAAGCCACTTGATTCAGTGCATGATAGCCTTCTGATCACTGCATGACCAGGCACGTGATCAGTGTCATGATCAGCCACGTGATCAGTGCATGATAGCCACGTGATCAGTGCATGATAGCCACGTGATCAGTGCATGATCAGTCACGAGATACGTGTGTGATCAGCCACGTGATCAGTACATGATATCCACGTTATCAGTGCAGGATAGCCACGTGTTCACTTCATGATTAGTCAAATGTACTGTACATGATCAGTCACGTGATACGTGTGTTGATCGGCCCACGTGATCAGTGCGTGATGAGCCACGTGATCAGTGCATGACCAGGCACGTGATCAGTGCATGAAATCGAATGTCAGTGCAGGATAGTCACGTGAAAAGTTGCATGATCAGTCACGTGATGAGTGCATGATCAGTTTCGGGAGCAGAGTATTATCAGCCACTTGATCAGTGCATGATAGCCACGTGATCACTGCATGATCTGTCACATGATCAGTGTATGATCATCCACGTGATCAGTCATGAGCAGTCATGTGATCAGTGCATGATATAGACGTGATCAGTGCATGATCAGCCACGTGATTCAGTGCATGATCAGTTCACGAGATCAGTTCATGATCAGCCACCGCGATCACGTGCATGGGCAGTCATGTGATCAGTGCATGACATAGACGTGATCAGTGCATGATCAGTCTCGTGATCAGTGTTATGATTCAACCTCGTGATCAGTGCACGATAGCCACGGTAATGAAAGCATGATCAGCCAGATGATTAGTGCATTATCAGTCACGTGATCATTGTATGATCAGCCAAGTAATCAGTGCATGAGAGCAAATGATCATTGCATGATCAGTCACGAGATCAGTGCATGATCAATTACGTGATCAGTGCATGATCAGTCAATGTGACCAGTACATGGTAGCTGCGTGATCATTGCATGATTCAGCCTCGTGAGCAGTGCATGATAGCCAGTGTGATCAGTGCCATGATCAGCACGTGATCAGTGCATGATCAGTCACGTGAGCAGTGCTATGATCAGTTCATGTGACCAGTAACATGGTAGCTGCTGTGATCATTGCATGATCAGTCACGTGAGTAGTTGCATGATAGCCACGTGATCAGTTCATGATCAGCCACGTGATCAGTGCATGATGAGCCACGCGTTGATCAGTGCAGGATCAATTACGTGATCAGTGCATGATCAGTCACGTGACCAATACATGGTTGCTACCTAATCATTGCATGATCAGCCACGTGAGCAGAGCATGATAGCCACGTGATCAGTGCATGATCAGTCACGTGGCCAGTATATGGTAGCTAAGTGACCATGCATGACCAGCCACGTGAGCAGTGCATGATAGCCACGTGATGTGTGCATGATCAGTTACGGTGAGCAGAGTGATGATCAGCCAAGTGATCAGTGCATGAGTGCCAAGTGATCAGTGCCATGATCAGTCACGTGACAGGTGTGTGATCAGCCACTGTGAACAGTGCATGTTCAGCCACGTGATCAGTGCATGAGAGCCATGTGATCAGTGCATGATCAGTTACGTGAGCAGTGTATGATCAGCCACGTGATCAGTGCATGGTCAGACACGTGAACAGTGTATGATCAGCCATGTGATCAGTGCATGATTATCCAATGTGATCAGTGCCATGATCAATCAGTGTGATCAGTGCATGATCAGTCATGTGACCAGTACATGGGTAGCTGCGTGATCATTGCATGATCAGCCACATGAGCAGTGCATGATAGGCCACGTTGATCAGTGCATGATAAGCCACGTGATCAGTGCATGATCAGTCATGGGATCAGGTGCATGGGATCATGCCACACATCAGTGCGATGGGCAGTTCATGTGGATCAGTGCTGACATAGACGTGATCACTGCATTGATCAGTCTCGTGATCAGTGTGTGATCAAACCGCATTGATCAGTGCACGATAGCCAGGTAATGAAAGCATGATAGCCAGATGATCAGTGCATTATCAGTCACGTGATCAGTGTATTGATCAGCCAAGTAATGAGTGCATGAGAGCCAACTGATCATTGCATGATCAGTCACGTGATCAGTGCATGATCAATTACGTGATAAGTGCATGATCATCATGTGACCAGTACATCGGTAGCTGCGTGATCATTGCATGATCAGCCACGTGAGCAGTGCCTGATAGCAGGTGATTAGTGCATGATAAGCCACGTGATCAGTGCATGATCAGTCACATGATCAGGCATGCATCAGTCACGTGATCAGGACATGGTAGCTACGTGATCATTGCATGATCAGCCACGTGAGCCGTGCATGATAGCCACGAGATCAGTGCATGATAGCCACGTGATCAGTGCATGATCAGTCACGTGAGCAGTACATGGGAGCTACGTATCATTGCCTGATCAACCACGTGACGCCCTGCATGATAGCCACGAGAACAGTGCATGATTCAGTCACCTGATCAGTTGCATTATCAATTACGTGATCAGTGCATGATCACTCACGTGACCAGTACATGGTAGCTATGTGATCATCGCATGATCAGCCACGTGAGCAGTGCATGATAGCCACGTTATCAGTGCATTGTCAGTTTCGGGAGCAGAGTATGGCATCAGCCACTTGATCAGTGGCATGATAGTCATGTGCATCACTGGCATGATGTGCTCACATGATCGAGTGCATTATCCAGTCACGTTATCAGTGGTATGATCAGCCAAGTAATCAGTGCCATGATAGCCAACTGATAAGTGCATGACCAGTCACATGATCAGTGCATGGTCAGTCACGTGATCAGTGCATGATCAGTCACGTGATCAGTGTATGATCAGCCACGGATCAAGTGCATGATCAGCCACATTGATCAGTGCATGATCAATTACGTGATCAGTGCATGATCAGTCACGTGAGCAGTACATGGGAGCTACGTGATCATTGCCTGATCAGCCACGTGAGCCGTGCATGATAGCCACGAGATCAGTGCATGATCAGTCACGTGATAAGTGCATGTCAGTCACGTGAACAGTGCATGATAAGTCACCTGATCAGTGCATGATCAATTACGTGATCAGTGCATGATCATGCACGTGACCAGTATATGGTAGCTACGTGATCATTGCATGGTCAGCCACGTGATCAGTGCATGGTAGCCACGTGATCAGTGCATGATAGCCACGTGATCAGTGCATGATCAGTCACGAGATACGTGTGTGATCAGCCACTGTGATCAGTGCATGTTATCCACCGTGATCAGTGCAGGATAGCCACGTGATCACTTCATGATTTAGTCAAATGATCTGTACATGATCATTCACCGTGATATCGGTGTGATCGGGCCACGTGATCAGTGCGTGATGAGCCACATGCTTTCTAGTGCATGATCAGTCACGCTGATCATGTGCTATGATAGCCACGTGCATCAGCTGCATGATCAATTACGTGATCATGTGCAATGATATCCAAGTGATCAAGTGTATGATTAGATCACGTGATCTAGTGCATGACCAGTCACGTGATCAGTGCATGATAGGCCACGTGCCATCAGTCATGATCAATTATCGGTGATCAGTTGGCTTATGTCAGTCACTTGTCATCCAGTATATGATCTAGCCACGTGATACACTTCATGATTAGTCAAATGATCTGTACATGATCAGTCACGTGATACGTGTGTGATTGGCCACGTGATCAGTGCGTGATGAGCCACATGATCAGTGCATGATCAGCCACGTGATCAGTGCATGATATCCAAGTGATCAGTGCATGATCAGTCACGTGATCAGTGCATGATCAGTCACGTGATCAGTGCATGATAGCCACGTGATCAGTGCATGATCAATTACGTGATCAGTGCATGATCAGTCACGTGACCAGTACATGGTAGCTATGTGATCATTGCATGAACAGCCACGTGATCAGTGCATGATAGCTAGGTGATCAGTGCATGATAATCACGTGATCAGTGCATGATCAGTCACGTGATACGTGTGTGATCAGCCACGTGATCAGTGCATGATATCAGTGCATGATAGCCATGTGATCAGTGCATGATAGCCACGTGATGTGTGCATGATCAATTACGTGATCAGTGCATGATCAGTCATGTGACCAGTACATGGTAGCTGCGTGATCATTGCATGATCAGCCACGTGAGCAGTGCCTGATAGCCAGGTGATCAGTGCATGATAAGCCACGTGATCAGTGCATGATCAGTCACATGATCAGTGCATGATCAGTCACGTGATCAGGACATGGTAGCTACGTGATCATTGCATGATCAGCCACGTGAGCCGTGCATGATAGCCACGAGATCAGTGCATGATAGCCACGTGATCAGTGCATGATCAGTCACGTGAGCAGTACATGGGAGCTACGTGATCATTGCCTGATCAACCACGTGAGCCCTGCATGATAGCACGAGAACAGTGCATGATCAGTCACCTGATCAGTGCATGATCAATTACGTGATCAGTGCATGATCACTCACGTGACCAGTACATGGTAGCTATGTGATCATCGCATGATCAGCCACGTGAGCAGTGCATGATAGCCACGTTATCAGTGCATTGTCAGTTTCGGGAGCAGAGTATGATCAGCCACTTGATCAGTGCATGATAGTCATGTGATCACTGCATGATGTGTCACATGATCAGTGCATTATCAGTCACGTGATCAGTGTATGATCAGCCAAGTAATCAGTGCATGATAGCCAACTGATAAGTGCATGACCAGTCACATGATCAGTGCATGGTCAGTCACGTGATCAGTGCATGATCAGTCACGTGATCAGTGTATGATCAGCCACGGGATCAGTGCATGATCAGCCACATGATCAGTGCATGATCAATTACGTGATCAGTGCATGATCAGTCACGTGAGCAGTACATGGGAGCTACGTGATCA
>NW_020191432.1:0-14948 GCF_002263795.3 Bos taurus
CTGATCACGTAATTGATCCTGCACTGATCACGTGGCTTCATTTTGCTGATCATGAACTGATCACGTGGCTATCATGCACTACTCACGTGACTGATCATGCGCAATGATCACGCAGCTACCATGTACTGGTCACATGACTGATCATGCACTGATCACGTGACTGATCATGCACTGATCACGTGGCTGATCATGCACTGATCACCTGGCTATCATGCACTGCTCACGAGCTGATCATGCAATGATCACGCAGCTACCATGTACTGGTCACATGACTGATCATGCACTGATCACGTAATTGATCATGCACTGATCACGTGACTGATCATGCAATGATCAGTTGGCTCTCATGCACTGATTACTTGGCTGATCATACACTGATCACGTGACTGATAATGCACTGATCATCTGGCTATCATGCTTTCATTACCTGGCTATCGTGCACTGATCACGAGTTTGATCATACACTGATCACGAGACTGATCATGCACTGATCACGTCTATGTCATGCACTGATCACATGACTGCCCATGCACTGATCGATGGCTGATCATGAACTGATCCCGTGACTGATCATGCACTGATCACGTGGCTGATCATGCACTGATCACGTCTATATCATGCACTGATCACATGACTGCTCATGTACTGATCACGTGGATGATCATACACTGATCATGTGACAGATCATGCAGTGATCACGTGGCTATCATGCACTGATCAAGTGGCTGATAATACTCTGCTCCCGAAACTGATCATGCACTCATCACGTGACTGATCATGCACTTTTCACGTGACTATCCTGCATGATCACTTCCGATTTCATCATGCACAGATCCTGATCACGGGCACTGACACACTGACTGTCATGCACTTGGACTCATCCGTGGCTCATCACCAGGCCACATGATCACGTGGCCAATCACACACGTATCACGTGACTGATCATGCACAGATCATTTGACCTAAACATGAAGTGATCACGTGGCTGATCATACACTGGTGACGTGACTGGAACATGCACTGATCACGTAATTGATCATGACTGATCACGTGGCTACATGCACTGATCACGTGACTGATCATGCAGTGATCACGTCTATGTCATCACTGATCAACGTGGCTATCATGCACTGATCACGTGGCTGATCATACACTGATCACGTGCCTGGTCATGCAGTGATCAGAGGCTATCATGCACTGATCAAGTGGCTCATCACGCACTGATCACGTGGCCAATCACACACGTATCACGTGACTGATCATGTACAGATAAATTTGACTAATCATGAAGTGATCACGTGGCTATCATGCACTGATCACGTGGTGATCATACACTGATCACGTGGATATCATGCACTGATCACGTGGTTGATAATGCACTGATCACGTGGCTCATCACGCACTGATCACGTGGCCAATCACACACGTATTCACGTGACTGATCATGTACAGATCATTTGACTAATCATGAAGTGATCATGTGGCCTATCCTGCACTGATCACCGTGGATTATCATGCACCTGATCAACGTGGCTGATCACCACCACCTGTATCTCGTGACGGATCATTGCACTGATCACGTGGCTATCATGCACTGATCACGTGGCTGACCACAACGTATCACGTGACTGATCGTGTACAGATCATTTGACTAATCATGAAGTGATCACGTGGCTGATCATTACTCCTGCTCACGTAACTGATCATGCACTACATCACGTGGCTATCATGCACTGATCACGGTGGCTATCATGCACTGATATCATGCACTGATCACGTGGCTGATCACACACGTATCACGTGACTGATCATGCACTGATCACGTGACTATCATGCACTGATCACCTGTCTATCATGCACTGATCACGTGGCTGTTCATGCAATGATCACATAGCTACCATGTACTTGTCACGTGACTTATCATGCACTGATACGTAATTGATCATGCCATGATCAGGTGACTTATCATGCACTGTTCACGTGACTGACATGCACTGATCCCGTGACTGTTCATGCACTGGTCTCGTGGCTATCATGCTTGGCTCACGTGGCCTGATCAATGCAATGATCACTTAGCTAACATGTACTGGTCACGTAACTGATCATGCACTGATCACGTAATTGATCATGCACTGAATCATGTGGCTGATCAATGGCAACTGATCACGTGGCCTGATCATACACTGGTCACGTGACTGATCAATGCACTGATCACCGTGGCTATCATGCACTGATCACGTAGCTGATCATGCAATGATCACGTAGCTATAATGTACTGGTCACGTGACTGATCCTGCACTGATCACGTAATTGATCCTGCACTGATCACGTGGCTCATCAGGCACTGATCACGTGGCTGATCACAACGTATCACGTGACTGATCGTGTACAGATCATTTGACTAATCATGAAGGGATCACGTGGCTGATCATACTCTGCTCACGTAACTGATCCATGCACACATCACGTGGCCTATCATGCACTGATCACATGGCCATCATGCACTGATATCATGCACTGATCACGTGCTGATCACACACGTATCACGTGACTGATCAATGCACTGATCACGTGATTATCATGCACTGATCAACCTAGCTATATGCCACTGAACACGTGGATGATCATACACTGATCATGTGACACATCATGCAGTGATCACGTGACTATCATGCACTGATCAAGTGGCTGATCATACTCTGCTCCCGAAACTGACAAATGCACTGATCACGTGGCTATCATGCACTGTTCACGTGCTGATCATGCGATGATCACATAGCTACCGATGTACTGGTCACGTGAGTTGATCCATGCACTGATCACGTAATTGATCATGCACTGATCACGTGCTATCATGCACAGAATCACGTGACTGATCATGCACTGATCACAGTGACTGCATCATTGCACTGATTCAGCTTGGATTGATCATGCACCTGATCACGTGGCCTGATCATGCATCTGATCATGTGGCTCATCAGGCACTGATCACGTGGCCAATCAGCACAGTATCACGTGGACTGGATCATGTATGCAGATCATTTGACTAAACATGAAGTGATCACGTGGCTGATCATACCACTGGTGACGTGACTGAACATGCATCTGAATCACAGTAATTGATCATGACTTGATCACGTGGCTATCATGCACTGATCCACGTGACTGATCATGCCAGTGTCACGTCTATCGTCATGCACTGATACATGAATGCCCCATCGCCACTGATCGTGTGGGCTGATCATGCACTGATCCCATGACTGGATCATGCACTGATCACGTGGCTTATCATGCCACTGATCACGTGGCCTATCATGCACTGATCACGTGGCTGATCATCACAGCTGATCAGGTGCCTGGTCATGCAGTGGATCACGAGGCTATCATCGCAGCTGATCAAGTGGCTCATTCACGCACTGATCACGTTGGCCAATCAACACATGTATCACGTGACTGATCATGTACAGATCATTTGACTAAGTCATGAAGTGATCACGTGGCTATCATGCACTGATCACGTGGCTGATCATACACTGATCACGTGGATATCATGCACTGATCACGTGGTTGATAATGCACTGATCACGTGGCTCATCACGCACTGATCACGTGGCCAATCACACAACGTATTCACGTGACTGATCATGTACAGATCATTTGACTAATCATGAAGTGATCATGTGGCTATCCTGCACTGATCACGTGGATATCATGCACTGATCACGTGGCTGATCACACACGTATCTCGTGACGGATCATGCACTGATCACGTGGCTATCATGCACTGATCACGTGGCTGACCACAACGTATCACGTGACTGATCGTGTACAGATCATTTGACTAATCATGAAGTGATCACGTGGCTGATCATACTCTGCTCACGTAACTGATCCATGCACACATCACGTGGCTATCATGCACTGATCACGTGGCTATCATGCACTGATATCATGCACTGATCACGTGGCTGATCACACACGTATCACGTGACTGATCATGCACTGATCACGTGACTATCATGCACTGATCAACTGGCTATCATGCCACTGATCACGTGGCTGTTCATGCAATGATCACATAGCTACCATGTACTGGTCACGTGACTGATCATGCACTGATCACGTAATTGATCATGCACTGATCAGGTGACTTATCATGCACTGTTCACGTGACTGACATGCACTGATCCCGTGACTGTTCATGCACTGGTCTCGTGGCTATCATGCTTGGCTCACGTGGCTGATCATGCAATGATCACTTAGCTAACATGTACTGGTCACGTAACTGATCATGCACTGATCACGTAATTGATCATGCACTGATCATGTGGCTGATCATGCACTGATCACGTGGCTGATCATTACACTGGTCACGTGACTGATCATGCACTGATCACGTGGCTATCATGCACTGATCACGTAGCTGATCATGCAATGATCACGTAGCTATAATGTACTGGTCACGTGACTGATCCTGCACTGATCACGTAATTGATCCTGCACTGATCACGTGGCTCATCACGCACTGATCACGTGGCTGATCACAACGTATCACGTGACTGATCGTGTACAGATCATTTGACTAATCATGAAGGGATCACGTGGCTGATCATACTCTGCTCACGTAACTGATCATGCACACATCACGTGGCTATCATGCACTGATCACATGGCTATCATGCACTGATATCATGCACTGATCACGTGGCTGATCACACACGTATCACGTGACTGATCATGCACTGATCACGTGATTATCATGCACTGATCACCTAGCTATCATGCACTGAACACGTGGATGATCATACACTGATCATGTGACACATCATGCAGTGATCACGTGACTATCATGCACTGATCAAGTGGCTGATCATACTCTGCTCCCGAAACTGACAATGCACTGATCACGTGGCTATCATGCACTGTTCACGTGGCTGATCATGCGATGATCACATAGCTACCATGTACTGGTCACGTGACTGATCATGCACTGATCACGTAATTGATCATGCACTGATCACGTGGCTATCATGCACAGATCACGTGACTGATCATGCACTGATCACGTGACTGATCATGAACTGATCACTTGGATATCATGCACTGATCACGTGGCTGATCATGCACTGATCATGTGGCTCATCAGGCACTGATCACGTGGCCAATCACACACGTATCACGTGACTGATCATGTACAGATCATTTGACTAAACATGAAGTGATCACGTGGCTGATCATACACTGGTGACGTGACTGAACATGCACTGATCACGTAATTGATCATGACTGATCACGTGGCTATCATGCACTGATCACGTGACTGATCATGCAGTGATCACGTCTATGTCATGCACTGATCACATGAATGCCCATGCACTGATCGTGTGGCTGATCATGCACTGATCCCATGACTGATCATGCACTGATCACGTGGCTTATCATGCACTGATCACGTGGCTATCATGCACTGCTCATGTGGCTGATCATGCAATGATCACGCAGCTACCATGTACTGGTCACATGACTGATCATGCACTGATCACCTGATTGATCATGCACTGATCACTTGGATATCATGCACTGATCACGTGGCTGATCATGCACTGATCATGTGGCTCATCAGGCACTGATCACGTGGCCAATCACACACGTATCACGTGACTGATCATGTACAGATCATTTGACTAAACATGAAGTGATCACGTGGCTGATCATACACTGGTGACGTGACTGAACATGCACTGATCACGTAATTGATCATGACTGATCACGTGGCTATCATGCACTGATCACGAGACTGATCATGCAGTGATCACGTCTATGTCATGCACTGATCACATGAATGCCCATGCACTGATCGTGTGGCTGATCATGCACTGATCCCATGACTGATCATGCACTGATCACGTGGCTTATCATGCACTGATCACGTGGCTATCATGCACTGCTCATGTGGCTGATCATGCAATGATCACGCAGCTACCATGTACTGGTCACATGACTGATCATGCACTGATCACCTGATTGATCATGCACTGATCACTTGGATATCATGCACTGATCACATGGCTGATCATACACTGTTCACGTGTCTGACCATGCACTGATCACGTGGCTGATCATACACTGCTCACGTAACTGATCATGCACTGATCACATGGCTATCATGCACTGATCACGTGGCTGAACATGCACTGTTCACGTGGCTGATCACACACCTGTCACGTGACTGATCATGCACTGATCACTTGGCACTCATGCACTGATCACTTGGCTGATCATACTCTGCTCACGTAACTGATCATGCACACATCACGTGGCTATCATGCACTGCTCACGTGGCTGGTCATGCAATGGTCACTTAGCTACCATATACTGGCCACGTGACTGATCATGCACTGATCACGTGGCTATCATGCTCTGCTCACGTGGCTGATCATGCAATGATTAGGTAGCAACCATGTACTGGTCACGTGACTGATCATGCACTGATCACGTAATTGATCCTGCACTGATCACGTGGCTCATCATGCACTGATCACGTGGCTGATCATGAACTGATCACGTGGCTATCATGCACTACTCACGTGACTGATCATGCAATGATCACGCAGCTACCATGTACTGGTCACATGACTGATCATGCACTGATCACGTGACTGATCATGCACTGATCACGTGGCTGATCATGCACTGATCACCTGGCTATCATGCACTGCTCACGAGGCTGATCATGCAATGATCACGCAGCTACCATGTACTGGTCACATGACTGATCATGCACTGATCACGTAATTGATCATGCACTGATCACGTGACTGATCATGCAATGATCAGTTGGCTCTCATGCACTGATTACTTGGCTGATCATACACTGATCACGTGACTGATAATGCACTGATCATCTGGCTATCATGCTTTCATTACCTGGCTATCGTGCACTGATCACGAGTTTGATCATACACTGATCACGAGACTGATCATGCACTGATCACGTCTATGTCATGCACTGATCACATGACTGCCCATGCACTGATCGCATGGCTGATCATGAACTGATCCCGTGACTGATCATGCACTGATCACGTGGCTGATCATGCACTGATCACGTCTATATCATGCACTGATCACATGACTGCTCATGTACTGATCACGTGGATGATCATACACTGATCATGTGACAGATCATGCAGTGATCACGTGGCTATCATGCACTGATCAAGTGGCTGATAATACTCTGCTCCCGAAACTGATCATGCACTCATCACGTGACTGATCATGCACTTTTCACGTGACTATCCTGCACTGATCACTTCGATTTCATGCACTGATCACGTGCCTGGTCATGCACTGATCACGTGGCTCATCACGCACTGATCACGTGGCCGATCACACACGTATCACGTGACTGATCATGTACAGTTCATTTGACTAATCATGAAGTGAACACGTGGCTATCCTGCACTGATAACGTGGATATCATGTACTGATCACGTGGCTGATCACACACGTATCTCGTGACTGATCATGCACTGATCACGTGGCTATCATGCACTGATCACGTGGCTATCATGCACTGATCACGTGGCTGATCATACACTGATCACGTGCCTGGTCATGCAGTGATCACGAGGCTATCATGCACTGATCAAGTGGCTCATCACGCACTGATCACGTGGCCAATCACACACGTATCACGTGACTGATCATGTACAGATCATTTGACTAATCATGAAGTGATCACGTGGCTATCATGCACTGATCACGTGGCTGATCATACACTGATCACGTGGATATCATGCACTGATCACGTGGTTGATAATGCACTGATCACGTGGCTCATCACGCACTGATCACGTGGCCAATCACACACGTATCACGTGACTGATCATGTACAGATCATTTGACTAATCATGAAGTGATCATGTGGCTATCCTGCACTGATCACGTGGATATCATGCACTGATCACGTGGCTGATCACACACGTATCTCGTGACGGATCATGCACTGATCACGTGGCTATCATGCACTGATCACGTGGCTGACCACAACGTATCACGTGACTGATCGTGTACAGATCATTTGACTAATCATGAAGTGATCACGTGGCTGATCATACTCTGCTCACGTAACTGATCATGCACACATCACGTGGCTATCATGCACTGATCACGTGGCTATCATGCACTGATATCATGCACTGATCACGTGGCTGATCACACACGTATCACGTGACTGATCATGCACTGATCACGTGACTATCATGCACTGATCAACTGGCTATCATGCACTGATCACGTGGCTGTTCATGCAATGATCACATAGCTACCATGTACTGGTCACGTGACTGATCATGCACTGATCACGTAATTGATCATGCACTGATCAGGTGACTTATCATGCACTGTTCACGTGACTGACATGCACTGATCCCGTGACTGTTCATGCACTGGTCTCGTGGCTATCATGCTTGGCTCACGTGGCTGATCATGCAATGATCACTTAGCTAACATGTACTGGTCACGTAACTGATCATGCACTGATCACGTAATTGATCATGCACTGATCATGTGGCTGATCATGCACTGATCACGTGGCTGATCATACACTGGTCACGTGACTGATCATGCACTGATCACGTGGCTATCATGCACTGATCACGTAGCTGATCATGCAATGATCACGTAGCTATAATGTACTGGTCACGTGACTGATCCTGCACTGATCACGTAATTGATCCTGCACTGATCACGTGGCTCATCACGCACTGATCACGTGGCTGATCACAACGTATCACGTGACTGATCGTGTACAGATCATTTGACTAATCATGAAGGGATCACGTGGCTGATCATACTCTGCTCACGTAACTGATCATGCACACATCACGTGGCTATCATGCACTGATCACATGGCTATCATGCACTGATATCATGCACTGATCACGTGGCTGATCACACACGTATCACGTGACTGATCATGCACTGATCACGTGATTATCATGCACTGATCACCTAGCTATCATGCACTGAACACGTGGATGATCATACACTGATCATGTGACACATCATGCAGTGATCACGTGACTATCATGCACTGATCAAGTGGCTGATCATACTCTGCTCCCGAAACTGACAATGCACTGATCACGTGGCTATCATGCACTGTTCACGTGGCTGATCATGCGATGATCACATAGCTACCATGTACTGGTCACGTGAGTGATCATGCACTGATCACGTAATTGATCATGCACTGATCACGTGGCTATCATGCACAGATCACGTGACTGATCATGCACTGATCACGTGACTGATCATGCACTGATCACTTGGATATCATGCACTGATCACGTGGCTGATCATGCACTGATCATGTGGCTCATCAGGCACTGATCACGTGGCCAATCACACACGTATCACGTGACTGATCATGTACAGATCATTTGACTAAACATGAAGTGATCACGTGGCTGATCATACACTGGTGACGTGACTGAACATGCACTGATCACGTAATTGATCATGACTGATCACGTGGCTATCATGCACTGATCACGTGACTGATCATGCAGTGATCACGTCTATGTCATGCACTGATCACATGAATGCCCATGCACTGATCGTGTGGCTGATCATGCACTGATCCCATGACTGATCATGCACTGATCACGTGGCTTATCATGCACTGATCACGTGGCTATCATGCACTGATCACGTGGCTGATCATACACTGATCACGTGCCTGGTCATGCAGTGATCACGAGGCTATCATGCACTGATCAAGTGGCTCATCACGCACTGATCACGTGGCCAATCACACACGTATCACGTGACTGATCATGTACAGATCATTTGACTAATCATGAAGTGATCACGTGGCTATCATGCACTGATCACGTGGCTGATCATACACTGATCACGTGGATATCATGCACTGATCACGTGGTTGATAATGCACTGATCACGTGGCTCATCACGCACTGATCACGTGGCCAATCACACACGTATCACGTGACTGATCATGTACAGATCATTTGACTAATCATGAAGTGATCATGTGGCTATCCTGCACTGATCACGTGGATATCATGCACTGATCACGTGGCTGATCACACACGTATCTCGTGACGGATCATGCACTGATCACGTGGCTATCATGCACTGATCACGTGGCTGACCACAACGTATCACGTGACTGATCGTGTACAGATCATTTGACTAATCATGAAGTGATCACGTGGCTGATCATACTCTGCTCACGTAACTGATCATGCACACATCACGTGGCTATCATGCACTGATCACGTGGCTATCATGCACTGATATCATGCACTGATCACGTGGCTGATCACACACGTATCACGTGACTGATCATGCACTGATCACGTGACTATCATGCACTGATCAACTGGCTATCATGCACTGATCACGTGGCTGTTCATGCAATGATCACATAGCTACCATGTACTGGTCACGTGACTGATCATGCACTGATCACGTAATTGATCATGCACTGATCAGGTGACTTATCATGCACTGTTCACGTGACTGACATGCACTGATCCCGTGACTGTTCATGCACTGCTCTCGTGGCTATCATGCTTGGCTCACGTGGCTGATCATGCAATGATCACTTAGCTAACATGTACTGGTCACGTAACTGATCATGCACCGATCACGTAATTGATCATGCACTGATCATGTGGCTGATCATGCACTGATCACGTGGCTGATCATACACTGGTCACGTGAACTGATCATGCACTGATCACGTGGCTATCATGCACTGATCACGTAGCTGATCATGCAATGATCACGTAGCATATATGTACTGGTCACGTGACTGATCCTGCACTGATCACGTAATTGATCCTGCACTGATCACGTGGCTCATCACGCACTGATCACCTGGCTGATCACAACGTATCACGTGACTGATCGTGTACAGATCATTTGACTAATCATGAAGGGATCACGTGGCTGATCATACTCTGCTCACGTAACTGATCATGCACACATCACGTGGCTATCATGCACTGATCACGTGGCTTATCATGCACTGATATCATGCACTGATCACGTGGCTGATCACACACGTATCACGTGACTGATCATGCACTGATCACGTGATTTATCATGCACTGATCACCTAGCTATCATGCACTGAACACGTGGATGATCATACACTGATCATGTGACACATCATGCAGTGATCACGTGACTAATCATGCACTGATTCAAGTGGCTGATCATTACTCTGCTCGCCGAAAACTGACAATGCCCAACCTGGAATTTTTTTTCACGTGGCTATTCATGCACTGTTCACGTGGATGATCATGCGATGATCCACATAGGCTACCATGTACTTGGTCACGTGACTGGATCAATGCAGCTGATTCACGTTAATTGATCATGCACTGATCACGTGGCTATCATGCATCAGATGCACGTGGACTGATCATGCCACTGATCACCGTGACTGATCACTGCACTGATCACTTGGGATATCATTGCACTACTCACGTGGCTGATCATGCACTGATCATGTGGCTCATCAGGCACTGATCACGTGGCCAATCACACACGTATCACGTGACTGATCATGTACAGATCAATTGACTAACATGAAGTGATCACGTGGCTGATCATACACTGGTGACGTGACTAACATTGCCACTGTCACGTAATTGATCATGACTGATCACGTGGCTATTCATGCACTGATCACATGACTGATCATGCACTGATCACGTGACTAATCATACACTGATCACTTGGATATCATGCACTGATCACGTAATTGATCATGCACTGATCACGTTGGCTATCATGCACTGATCACGTGGCCGATCACACACGTATCACGTGACTGATCATGTACCGTTCATTTGACTAATCATGAAGTGAACACGTGGCTATCCTGCACTGATAACGGTGATATCATGTACTGATCACGTGGCTGATCACACACGTATCTCGTGACTGATCATGCACTGATCACATGGCTATCATGCACTGATCACGTGGCTATCATGCACTGATCACGTGGCTGATCATACACTGATCACGTGCCTGGTCATGCAGTGATCACGAGGCTATCATGCACTGATCAAGTGGCTCATCACGCACTGATCACGTGGCCAATCACACACGTATCACGTGACTGATCATGTACAGATCATTTGACTAATCATGAAGTGATCACGTGGCTATCATGCAGCTGATCACGTGGCTGATCATACACTGATCACGTGGATATCATGCACTGATCACGTGGTTGATAATGCACTGATCACGTGGCTCATCACGCACTGATCACGTGGCCAATCACACACGTATCACGTGACTGATCATGTACAGATCATTTGGACTAATCATGAAAGTGATCATGTGGCTATCCTGCACTGAATCACGTGGATATCATGCACTGATCACGTGGCTGATCACACACGTATCTCGTGACGGATCATGCACTGATCACGTGGCTATCATGCACTGATCACGTGGCTGACCACAACGTATCACGTGACTGATCGTGTACAGATCATCTTGACTAATCATGAAGTGATCACGTGGCTGATCATACTCTGCTCACGTAACTGATCATGCACACATCACGTGGCTATCATGCACTGATCACGTGGGCTATCATGCACTGATATCATGCACTGATCACGTGGCTGATCACACACGTATCACGGACTGATCATGCACTGATCACGTGACTATCATGCACTGATCAACTGCTATCATGCACTGATCACGTGGCTGTTCATGCAATGATCACATAGCTACCATGTACTGGTCACGTGACTGATCATGCACTGATCACGTAATTGATCATGCACTGATCAGGTGACTTATCATGCACTGTTCACGTGACTGACATGCACTGATCCGTGACTGTTCATGCACTGGCTCTCGTGGCTATCATGCTTGCTCACGTGGCTGATCATGCAATGATCACTTAGCTAACATGTACTGGTCACGTAACTGATCATGCACTGATCACGTATTGGATCATGCACTGATCATGTGGCTGATCATGCACTGATCACGTGGCTGATCATACACTGGTCACGTGACTGATCATGCACTGATCACGTGGCTATCAGCACTGATCACGTAGCTGATCATGCAATTGATCACCGTAAGCTATAATGTTGACTGCGGTCACGGTATCTGATCCTGCACTTGATCACGTATACTTGATTCCTGCATCTGATCACGTGGCTCATCACGCACGATTCCACGGTGGCTGATTCACCAACGTATCACGTTGACTGATCGTGTGACAGAGATTCATTGACTATATCATGAAAGTGCATTCCACGTGGTTCTGATCATTACTCTTGCTCACGTAACTGATCATGGCACCACATCACGTGGCCTATTCGATGCACTGAGTCACAATGGCTACTCTGCACTGAGTTATCAGTGCACTGTTCACGCCCATGGCTGATCATTGCACTGATCCCGTTGGCTATCCATTGCACTGCTCACGTTGGCTGGTCTATGCAATTGGATCACGTCAGCCTACCATGTATCTGGTCACATTGACTGATCATGCACGGATCACGTGGCTGATCACAGCCACAATATCACGTGACTTGATCAGTGGCCACTGATTCACCGTGGGATGTATCATACACTGATCATGTGACAGATCATGCAGTGATCACAGTAGCTATCATGCACTGATAAAATGGCTGATCATACTCTGCTCCGAAACTGATCAATGCACTGATCACGTGGCTATCATGCACTGCTCACGTGGTGATCATGCAATGATCACGTAGCTACCATGTACTGGTCACGTGAGTGATCATGCACTGATCACGTAATTGATCATGCACTGAACAGGTGACTTATCATGCACTGTTCACGTGACTTATCATGCACTGATTACGTGACTGATCCTGCACTGATCTCGTGGCTATCATGCACGGCTCACGTGGCTGATCATGCAATGATCACGTAGCTCCCATGTACTAGTCACGTGACTGATCATGCACTGATCATGTAATTGATCATGCACTGATCATGTGGCTGATCATGCACTGATCACGTGACTGATCATGCACTCATCACGTGACTGATCATGCACTTATCACGTGACTATCATGCACTGATCACTTGGCTGGTCATACACTGATCACGTGCCTGGTCATGCACTGATCACGTGACTGATCATGCACTGATCTCATGACAGATCATGCACCGACCACGTTGATGATCATGCACTGATCACGTGGCTATCATGCACTGCTCACGTGGCTGATCATGCAATGATCAGGCAGCTACCAAGTACTGGTCACCTGACTGAACATGCACTGATCACGTGACTGATCATGAACTGATCACGTGCCTGGTCATGCACAGATTACGTGACTGATCATGCAGTGATCACGTGACTGCTCATGCACTGATCATGTGGCTATCATGCACTACTCACGTGGCTGATCATGCAATGATCATGTAGCTACCATGTACTGGTCACGTGACTGATCATACACCCATCAGGTGACTGAACATGCACTGATCACGTGGCTATTATGCACTGTTCACGTGGCTGACCATACACTTATCACCTGCCTGGTCATGCACAGATCACGTGACTAATCATGAACTGATCATGTAGCTACGAGATTAGTCAGTGATTCGTGGTGGATCGGCCCACGTGATCAGTGGTGATCGAGCAGTCGTGGTATCAGTGCATGCCAGGAGCACGTGATAGTTGCACTGAATCGAAGTGCTCAGTGCAGGGATAGTCAGTGATAGGTGCATGACAGTCACGTGATGATGTGATCAGTTTGGGAGGAGAGTATGATAGACTTGATCAGTGTCTAAATGAGTAGCCCGAGGTGATATCGGCATGATCTGGTAATGATAGTGTATGATCATACACGTGATCAGTGCATGACAGCGAGGTGATCAGTGCATGA
>NW_020191433.1:0-32456 GCF_002263795.3 Bos taurus
GACTGATCATGCACAGATACGTGGCTCTCAGCACTGATCACTTGATTGTGCATGCAATAATCACGTTGGATGATCATGCACGATCAAAGCCTGATCATGACTGATCATGTGTCTGATCATGCTGATCAGTTTGGATCATGCACTGATCACGTGACTGATCATGCACTGGTCAAGAAGGTGACATTGATGATCACGTGACTGCATGCACTGACACTTGGCTGATCATGCACTGATAGTGTCTGATCATGCACTGATCACGTGTCTGAACATGCACTGATCACGTAGCTGATTCTACACTGATCACGTGACTGTGCATGCACTGATAACATGGCTGATCATACACTGATCACGTGCCTGATCATGCTAATCACTTGCGGATATGCACTGAAACCGTGGCTGATCATACACTAACAGGTGACTGATCATGCACAGATCATGTGGCCATCATTCCGATCACGTGGCTGGTCATGCACTGATCACGTAGCTATCCTACACTGATCACGTTACTGGACGCACTCATCACATAACAGATCATGCACTGATCATGACTGATCATGAACTGATCAGGTGGTTATCATGCACTGATCAGTGGCTATCATGCACTGATCACGTAGCTATCATGCACTGATCACGTGAGTGATGCACTCATCACATGACAGATCATGCACTGATATGACTGATCATGCACTGATCAGGTGGTTATCATGCACTGATCAGTGCTATCATGCACTGATCACGTGTATATGCACTGATCACGTGACTGTGCATGCACTGATCACATGACAGTCTTGCACTGATCACGTGACTTATCATGCACTGATCAGGTGGCTATCATGCACTGATCACGTGGCTGATCATACACTGATCACGTGACTGATGATGCACTGATACGTGACTGATCATGCAGTGATCACGTGGATGATCATACACTGATCACGTGGCTCTCATGCACTGATCACGTGACTGTGCATGCACTGATCACATAACTGATAATCACTTGGCTGATCATAAACTGATCACGTGGCTATAATGCACTGATCACGTGACTGCGGATGAACTAATCACGTACCTGTTCATGCACTGATTACATGGCTATCATGCACTGATCACGTGGCTGATCATGCACTGATCACGTGACTGATTATGCACTGATTGCATACCTTCATGCACTGATCAAGTGACTGCGCACGGGCTTATCACGTTACTGATCATGCACTGATCACGTGGCTATCATGCACTGATCACGTGGCTGATCATACATTGAACACGTGACTGATCATGCACTGAGCACCTGGCTATCATGCACTGATCACGTAGCTGATCATGCACTGATCACGTGACTGATCGTGCACTGAAGACGAGACTGATCATGACTGATCACGTGGCTATCATGCACTGATCATGTGACTGCCAGTGCACTAATCTCGAGGATGAACATATACTCATCACGTGGCTGATCAGGAACTGATCACATGACTGAACATACAGTGATCACGTTTCTAAATGTTGCTGATCATGTTATTGATCATGCGCTGATCACTGTTATCATGCACTGATCACGTGACTGCGCGTGCACTGATCATGTAACTGTAGGCAATGATCACATGGCTATCATGCACTGATCACGTGGCTGATCATGCACTGATCATGTGACTGAGCATGCACTGATCATGTGACTGAGCATGCACTGATCACGTAGCTACCATGCATTGATCACTTGGCTATCATATACTGATCATGTGGCTGATCATACATTGATCACGTGACTGCACATGCACTGATGCCGTGGCTGATCATACAGTGATCACGAATTGATCCTGCACATGATTCATGTGTGCCTGATCATGCACTATCACCCTTGCTGATCATGCACTGGTCTGTTGGCTATTCATTGCCAATGATTACGTGGGCTGATCAGCACTGCTCACATGGCAAATCATGCACTGATCACGTGGCTGATCATGCACTGATCACGTGGCTGATCATGCACTGATCAGGTTGCTGATCATACACTGATCATGTGCTGATCATGCCACTAATCACGTTGCCGGATCATGCACTGATCACTGGCTGATCATACACAGATCACCGTGGATGATCATGCACTGTTCAAGTGTTGATCATGCACTGACCACGTTGGCTATCATGCAATGATCACGTGACTTGCGCATGCACTGTTTATAGTGGATGATCATACACTGATCACGTGACTGATCACGCACAGATCACCGTGACTGATCATGCACTGATCACGTGGCTATCATGCACTCATCACGTTGACTGCCACATGCACTGATCACGTAACTGTAGGCATATGATCACTTGGCTATCATGCACTGATCACATTGCTGATCATGCACTGATCACGTGGCTGATCTTGCACTGATCACGTTGCGGAGCATGCACTGAACCCGTGGCTGATCATACACTGAATCACTTGACTGGGGCATGCACTGATCATGTGACTGATCATGAACTGATCACGTGGCTATCATGCACTTATCACGTGGCTCTCATGCACTGATCACCGTTACTGCGCATGAACTGATCACGTACCTGTTCATGCACTGATTACGATGGATATCATGCACTGAGCACGTGGCTGATCATGCACTGGTCACGTGACTCATTATGCACTGATCGCGTAGCTATCATGCACTGATCACGTGACTGCGCATGCCCGGATCACGTGACTGATCATGCACTGATTACGTGGCTATCATGCACTGATCACGTGGCTAATCATACATTCGTCACGTAACTAATCATGCACTGATCACGTGGCGATCTTGCACTGATTACGTGGGCTGATCATGCCACTGTTCACGTAGCTATCATTGTACTGATCACATGACTGAGCATGAACTGATCACGTGGATATCATACACTGATCACGTGACAGATCATGCACTGGTCACGTGGCTGATAATGCACTGATCACCTGACTGATCATGCACTGATCACGTGGCTATCATGCACTAATCACGTTGCTGATCATGCACTGGTCAGGTGGCTATCATGCACTGATTATGTGGCTGATTATGCACTGATCACGTAGCTATCATGCACTGATCCCGTGGCTGATCATGAACTGATCATGTGACTGATCATGCACTGATCACGTGGCTATCTTACACTGATCTCGTGGCTGATCATACACTGATCAGGGTGACTGATCATGCACTGAACATGTAGCTATCATGCATTGATCACGTGGCTATCATGCACTGATAATGTGGCTGATCATACACTGATCACGTGACTGCACATGCACTGATCACGTAACTGTAGGCAATTGATCACTTGGGCTATCATGCACTGATCACATTGCTGATCATGCACTGATTCACGTGGCTGATTCTTGCACTTGATCACGTTGCGGAGCATGCACTGATCCGTGGCTGATCATACACTGATCACTTGACTGGGCATGCACTGATCATGTGACTGATCATGAACTGATCACGTGGCTATTCATGCACTTATCACGTGGCTCTCATGCACTGATCACGTTACTGCGCATGAACTGATCACGTACCTGTTCATGCACTGATTACGTGGATATCATGCACTGAGCACGTGGCTGATCATGCACTGGTCACGTGACTCATTATGCACTGATCGCGTAGCTATCATGCACTGATCACGTGACTGCGCATGCCCGGATCACGTGACTGATCATGCACTGATTACGTGGCTATCATGCACTGATCACGTGGCTAATCATACATTCGTCACGTAACTAATCATGCACTGATCACGTGGCGATCTTGCACTGATTACGTGGCTGATCATGCACTGTTCACGTAGCTATCATGTACTGATCACATGACTGAGCATGAACTGATCACGTGGATATCATACACTGATCACGTGACAGATCATGCACTGGTCACGTGGCTGATAATGCATTGATCACCTGACTGATCATGCACTGATCACGTGGCTATCATGCACTAATCACGTTGCTGATCATGCACTGGTCAGGTGGCTATCATGCACGTGATTATGTGGCTGATTATGCACTGATCACGTAGCTATCATGCACTGATCACATGGCTATCATGCACTGATCCCGTGGCTGATCATGAACTGATCATGTGACTGATCATGCACTGATCACGTGGCTATCTTACACTGATCTCGTGGCTGATCATACACTGATCAGGTGACTGATCATGCACTGAACATGTAGCTATCATGCATTGATCACGTGGCTATCATGCACTGATAATGTGGCTGATCATACACTGATCACGTGACTGCACATGCACTGATGACGTGGCTTATCATAACAGTGATCACGTGATTGATCATGCACTGATCATGTGGCTGATCATGCACTAATCACATTGCTGATCATGCACTGCTCAGGTGGCTATCATGCACTGATTACGTGGCTGATTATGCACTGATCACGTAGCTATCTTGCACTGATCACATGGCTATCATGAACTGATCCCGTGGCTGATCATGCACTGATCACGTTGTGGAGCATGCACTGATCCCGTGGCTGATCATACACTGATCATGTGACTGGGCATGCACTGATCATGTGACTGATCATGCACTGATTACGTGGCTATCATGCACTGATCACGTGTCTAATCATACATTCATCACGTAAACTAATCATGCACTGATCACGTGCTGATCTTGCACTGATTACGTGGCTGATCATGCACTGTTCACGTAGCTATCATGTACTGATCACATGACTGAGCATGAACTGTTATCGTGGATATCATACACTGATCACGTGACAGATCATGCACTGGTCACGTGGCTGATAATGCACTGATCATGTGGCTGATCATGTACTGATCACGTGGCTATCATGCCCTAATCACGTGGCTGATCATATAATGATCACCTGACTGATCATGCACTGATCACGTGGCTATCATGCACTGATCACGTGGCTATCATGCACTAATCACGTTGCTGATCATGCACTGGTCAGGTGGCTATCATGCACTGATTATGTGGCTGATTATGCACTGATCACGTAGCTATCATGCACTGATCACATGGCTATCATGCACTGATCCCGTGGCTGATCATGAACTGATCGTGTGACTGATCATGCACTGAACACGTGGCTATCTTACACTGATCTCGTGGCTGATCATACACTGATCATGTGACTGAGCATGCACTGAACATGTAGCTATCATGCATTGATCACGTGGCTATCATGCACTGATAATGTGGCTGATCATACACTGATCACGTGACTGCACATGCACTGATGACGTGGCTTATCATACAGTGATCACGTGATTGATCATGCACTGATCATGTGGCTGATCATGCACTAATCACATTGCTGATCATGCACTGCTCAGGTGGCTATCATGCACTGATTACGTGGCTGATTATGCACTGATCACGTAGCTATCATGCACTGATCACATGGCTATCATGAACTGATCCCGTGGCTGATCATGCACTGATCACATGACTGATCATGCACTGATCACGTGGCTATCATGCACTAATCACGTTGCTGATCATGCACTGCTCAGGTGGCTATCATGCACTGATTATGTGGCTGATTATGCACTGATCACGTAGCTATCATGCACTGATCCCGTGGCTGATCATGAACTCATCATGTGACTGATCATGCACTGATCACGTGCTTGATCATGCACTGATCACGTGGCTGATCATTCCCTGATCACGTGACTAATCATGCATTGATCACGTGCCTCAAGCACTTGAGCAGACAGGAAAAACGCAGCTCAGTAGGCCCTAATCACGTGACTGAGCACGCACTGTTTACGGTGCTGATCATACACTGATAACGTGCTTGATCATACCCTGATCACATGGCTATCATTCACTGATCACTTGACTGTGCATGCAGTGATCACGTGGATGATCATGCACTGATCACGTGACTGATCATGCACTAAAAAAATGGCTGATCCTGCACTGATCACGTGACTGATCATGCACTGATCACGTGACTGATCATGCACTGATTAATCATCTACTGGTCACGTGGATATCATCCAATGATCACGTGGCTGATCATACACTAATCACCTGATTGATCATGCACAGATCACATGGCTATCATGCAGTGATCACTTGGCTATCATGCAATGATCACGTGGCTGATCATACACTGATCACGTGGCTGATCATGCACTAATCACGTTGCTGATCATGTACTGGTCAGCTGGCTACCAGGCACTGATTACGTGGCTGATCATACACTGATCACGTGGCTATCATACACTGATCACAGGGCTATCATGCACTGAACCCCTGGCTGATCATGCACTGATCAGGTGACTGATCATGCACTAATCACGTTTCGGATCATGCACTGATCACGTGGCTGATAATGCACTGATTACATGGCTGATCATGCACTGATCACGAAGTTGATCATACACTGATCACGTGACTGTGCATGCACTGATCACGTGGCTGATAATGCACTGATTACGAAGCTGAGCATACACTGATCACGTGACTGATCATGCACAGATCACGTGGCTCTCATGCACTGATCACTTGATTGTGCATGCAATAATCACGTGGATGATCATGCACGGATCACAAGCCTGATCATGCACTGATCATGTGTCTGATCATGCACTGATCACGTGCCTGATCATGCACTGATCACGTGGCTGATCATGCACTGGTCAAGAAGGTGACATTGACTGATCACGTGACTGCATGCACTGACCACTTGGCTGATCATGCACTGATCACGTGTCTGATCATGCACTGATCACGTGTCTGAACATGCACTGATCACGTAGCTGATTCTACACTGATCACGTGACTGTGCATGCACTGATAACATGGCTGATCATACACTGATCACGTGCCTGATCATGCACTAATCACGTTGCGGATCATGCACTGAAACCGTGGCTGATCATACACTAACCAGGTGACTGATCATGCACAGATCACGTGGCTAACATGCACTGATCATGTGGCCATCATTCCCTGATCACGTGGCTGGTCATGCACTGATCACGTAGCTATCCTACACTGATCACGTTACTGGGCACGCACTCATCACATAACAGATCATGCACTGATCACCTGACTGATCATGAACTGATCAGGTGGTTATCATGCACTGATCACGTGGCTATCATGCACTGATCACGTAGCTATCATGCACTGATCACGTGACTGTGCATGCACTCATCACATGACAGATCATGCACTGATCACCTGACTGATCATGCACTGATCAGGTGGTTATCATGCACTGATCACGTGGCTATCATGCACTGATCACGTAGATATCATGCACTGATCACGTGACTGTGCATGCACTGATCACATGACAGATCTTGCACTGATCACGTGACTTATCATGCACTGATCAGGTGGCTATCATGCACTGATCACGTGGCTGATCATACACTGATCACGTGGCTGATGATGCACTGATCACGTGACTGATCATGCACTGATCACGTGGATGATCATACACTGATCACGTGGCTATCATGCACTGATCACGTGACTGTGCATGCACTGATCACATAACTGATAATCACTTGGCTGATCATAAACTGATCACGTGGCTATAATGCACTGATCACGTGACTGCGGATGAACTAATCACGTACCTGTTCATGCACTGATTACATGGCTATCATGCACTGATCACGTGGCTGATCATGCACTGATCACGTGACTGATTATGCACTGATTGCATACCTATCATGCACTGATCAAGTGACTGCGCACGGGCTTATCACGTTACTGATCATGCACTGATCACGTGGCTATCATGCACTGATCACGTGGCTGATCATACATTGAACACGTGACTGATCATGCACTGAGCACCTGGCTATCATGCACTGATCACGTAGCTGATCATGCACTGATCACATGACTGATCGTGCACTGAAGACGAGACTGATCATGACTGATCACGTGGCTATCATGCACTGATCATGTGACTGCCAGTGCACTAATCTCGAGGATGAACATATACTCATCACGTGGCTGATCAGGAACTGATCACATGACTGAACATACAGTGATCACGTTTCTAAATGTTGCTGATCATGTTATTGATCATGCGCTGATCACGTGGGTATCATGCACTGATCACGTGACTGCGCGTGCACTGATCATGTAACTGTAGGCAATGATCACATGGCTATCATGCACTGATCACGTGGCTGATCATGCACTGATCATGTGACTGAGCATGCACTGATCATGTGACTGAGCATGCACTGATCACGTAGCTACCATGCATTGATCACTTGGCTATCATATACTGATCATGTGGCTGATCATACATTGATCACGTGACTGCACATGCACTGATGCCGTGGCTGATCATACAGTGATCACGAATTGATCCTGCACTGATCATGTGGCTGATCATGCACTAATCACCTTGCTGATCATGCACTGGTCTGTTGGCTATCATGCACTGATTACGTGGCTGATCATGCACTGCTCACATGGCAATCATGCACTGATCACGTGGCTGATCATGCACTGATCACGTGGCTGATCATGCACTGATCATGTGCCTGATCATGCACTAATCACATTGCGGATCATGCACTGATCACGTGGCTGATCATACACAGATCACGTGGATGATCATGCACTGTTCAAGTGGTTGATCATGCACTGACCACGTGGCTATCATGCAATGATCACGTGACTGCGCATGCACTGTTTATATGGATGATCATACACTGATCACGTGACTGATCACGCACAGATCACGTGACTGATCATGCACTGATCACGTGGCTATCATGCACTCATCACGTGACTGCACATGCACTGATCACGTAACTGTAGGCAATGATCACTTGGCTATCATGCACTGATCACATTGCTGATCATGCACTGATCACGTGGCTGATCTTGCACTGATCACGTTGCGGAGCATGCACTGATCCCGTGGCTGATCATACACTGATCACTTGACTGGGCATGCACTGATCATGTGACTGATCATGAACTGATCACGTGGCTATCATGCACTTATCACGTGGCTCTCATGCACTGATCACGTTACTGCGCATGAACTGATCACGTACCTGTTCATGCACTGATTACGTGGATATCATGCACTGAGCACGTGACTGATCATGCACTGGTCACGTGACTCATTATGCACTGATCGCGTAGCTATCATGCACTGATCACGTGACTGCGCATGCCCGGATCACGTGACTGATCATGCACTGATTACGTGGCTATCATGCACTGATCACGTGGCTAATCATACATTCGTCACGTAACTAATCATGCACTGATCACGTGGCGATCTTGCACTGATTACGTGGCTGATCATGCACTGTTCACGTAGCTATCATGTACTGATCACATGACTGAGCATGAACTGATCACGTGGATATCATACACTGATCACGTGACAGATCATGCACTGGTCACGTGGCTGATAATGCACTGATCACCTGACTGATCATGCACTGATCACGTGGCTATCATGCACTAATCACGTTGCTGATCATGCACTGGTCAGGTGGCTATCATGCACTGATTATGTGGCTGATTATGCACTGATCACGTAGCTATCATGCACTGATCACATGGCTATCATGCACTGATCCCGTGGCTGATCATGAACTGATCATGTGACTGATCATGCACTGATCACGTGGCTATCTTACACTGATCTCGTGGCTGATCATACACTGATCAGGTGACTGATCATGCACTGAACATGTAGCTATCATGCATTGATCACGTGGCTATCATGCACTGATAATGTGGCTGATCATACACTGATCACGTGACTGCACATGCACTGATGACGTGGCTTATCATACAGTGATCACGTGATTGATCATGCACTGATCATGTGGCTGATCATGCACTAATCACATTGCTGATCATGCACTGCTCAGGTGGCTATCATGCACTGATTACGTGGCTGATTATGCACTGATCACGTAGCTATCTTGCACTGATCACATGGCTATCATGAACTGATCCCGTGGCTGATCATGCACTGATCACGTTTCGGAGCATGCACTGATCCCGTGGCTGATCATACACTGATCACGTGACTGGGCATGCACTGATCATGTGACTGATCATGCACTGATCACGTGGCTATCATGGACTTACCACGTGGCTCTCATGCACTGATCACGTGACTGTGCATGCACTGATCACATAACTGATAATCACTTGGCTGATCATAAACTGATCACGTGGCTATAATGCACTGATCACGTGACTGCGGATGAACTAATCACGTACCTGTTCATGCACTGATTACATGGCTATCATGCACTGATCACGTGGCTGATCATGCACTGATCACGTGACTGATTATGCACTGATTGCATACCTATCATGCACTGATCAAGTGACTGCGCACGGGCTTATCACGTTACTGATCATGCACTGATCACGTGGCTATCATGCACTGATCACGTGGCTGATCATACATTGAACACGTGACTGATCATGCACTGAGCACCTGGCTATCATGCACTGATCACGTAGCTGATCATGCACTGATCACGTGACTGATCGTGCACTGAAGACGAGACTGATCATGACTGATCACGTGGCTATCATGCACTGATCATGTGACTGCCAGTGCACTAATCTCGAGGATGAACATATACTCATCACGTGGCTGATCAGGAACTGATCACATGACTGAACATACAGTGATCACGTTTCTAAATGTTGCTGATCATGTTATTGATCATGCGCTGATCACGTGGGTATCATGCACTGATCACGTGACTGCGCGTGCACTGATCATGTAACTGTAGGCAATGATCACATGGCTATCATGCACTGATCACGTGGCTGATCATGCACTGATCATGTGACTGAGCATGCACTGATCATGTGACTGAGCATGCACTGATCACGTAGCTACCATGCATTGATCACTTGGCTATCATATACTGATCATGTGGCTGATCATACATTGATCACGTGACTGCACATGCACTGATGCCGTGGCTGATCATACAGTGATCACGAATTGATCCTGCACTGATCATGTGGCTGATCATGCACTAATCACCTTGCTGATCATGCACTGGTCTGTTGGCTATCATGCACTGATTACGTGGCTGATCATGCACTGCTCACATGGCAATCATGCACTGATCACGTGGCTGATCATGCACTGATCACGTGGCTGATCATGCACTGATCAGGTTGCTGATCATACACTGATCATGTGCCTGATCATGCACTAATCACATTGCGGATCATGCACTGATCACGTGGCTGATCATACACAGATCACGTGGATGATCATGCACTGTTCAAGTGGTTGATCATGCACTGACCACGTGGCTATCATGCAATGATCACGTGACTGCGCATGCACTGTTTATATGGATGATCATACACTGATCACGTGACTGATCACGCACAGATCACGTGACTGATCATGCACTGATCACGTGGCTATCATGCACTCATCACGTGACTGCACATGCACTGATCACGTAACTGTAGGCAATGATCACTTGGCTATCATGCACTGATCACATTGCTGATCATGCACTGATCACGTGGCTGATCTTGCACTGATCACGTTGCGGAGCATGCACTGATCCCGTGGCTGATCATACACTGATCACTTGACTGGGCATGCACTGATCATGTGACTGATCATGAACTGATCACGTGGCTATCATGCACTTATCACGTGGCTCTCATGCACTGATCACGTTACTGGCGCATGAACTGATCACGTACCTGTTCATGCACTGATTACGTGGATATCATGCACTGAGCACGTGGCTGATCATGCACTGGTCACGTGACTCATTATGCACTGATCGCGTAGCTATCATGCACTGATCACGTGACTGCGCATGCCCGGATCACGTGACTGATCATGCACTGATTACGTGGCTATCATGCACTGATCACGTGGCTAATCATACATTCGTCACGTAACTAATCATGCACTGATCACGTGGCGATCTTGCACTGATTACGTGGCTGATCATGCACTGTTCACGTAGCTATCATGTACTGATCACATGACTGAGCATGAACTGATCACGTGGATATCATACACTGATCACGTGACAGATCATGCACTGGTCACGTGGCTGATAATGCATTGATCACCTGACTGATCATGCACTGATCACGTGGCTATCATGCACTGATCACGTGGCTATCATGCACTAATCACGTTGCTGATCATGCACTGGTCAGGTGGCTATCATGCACTGATTATGTGGCTGATTATGCACTGATCACGTAGCTATCATGCACTGATCACATGGCTATCATGCACTGATCCCGTGGCTGATCATGAACTGATCGTGTGACTGATCATGCACTGAACACGTGGCTATCTTACACTGATCTCGTGGCTGATCATACACTGATCATGTGACTGAGCATGCACTGAACATGTAGCTATCATGCATTGATCACGTGGCTATCATGCACTGATAACGTGGCTGATCATACACTGATCACGTGACTGCACATGCACTGATGACGTGGCTTATCATACAGTGATCACGTGATTGATCATGCACTGATCATGTGGCTGATCATGCACTAATCACATTGCTGATCATGCACTGCTCAGGTGGCTATCATGCACTGATTACGTGGCTGATTATGCACTGATCACGTAGCTATCATGCACTGATCACATGGCTATCATGAACTGATCCCGTTCTGATCATGCACTGATCACATGACTGATCATGCACTGATCACGTGGCTATCATGCACTAATCACGTTGCTGATCATGCACTGCTCAGGTGGCTATCATGCACTGATTATGTGGCTGATTATGCACTGATCACGTAGCTATCATGCACTGATCCCGTGGCTGATCATGAACTCATCATGTGACTGATCATGCACTGATCACGTGCTTGATCATGCACTGATCACGTGGCTGATCATTCCCTGATCACGTGACTAATCATGCATTGATCACGTGCCTCAAGCACTTGAGCAGACAGGAAAACGCAGCTCAGTAGGCCCTAATCACGTGACTGAGCACGCACTGTTTACGGTGCTGATCATACACTGATAACGTGCTTGATCATACCCTGATCACATGGCTATCATTCACTGATCACTTGACTGTGCATGCAGTGATCACGTGGATGATCATGCACTGATCACGTGACTGATCATGCACTAAAAAAATGGCTGATCCTGCACTGATCACGTGACTGATCATGCACTGATCACGTGACTGATCATGCACTGATTAATCATCTACTGGTCACGTGGATATCATCCAATGATCACCGTGGCTGATCATACACTAATCACCTGATTGATCATGCACAGATCACATGGCTATCATGCAGTGATCACTTGGCTATCATGCAATGATCACGTGGCTGATCATACACTGATCACGGTGGCTGATCATGCACTAATCACGTTGCTGATCATGTACTGGTCAGCTGGCTACCAGGCACTGATTACGTGGCTGATCATACACTGATCACGTGGCTATCATACACTGATCACAGGGCTTCATGCACTGAACCCCTGGCTGATCATGCACTGATCAGGTGACTGATCATGCACTAATCACGTTTCGGATCATGCACTGATCACGTGGCTGATAATGCACTGATTACATGGCTGATCATGCACTGATCACGAGTTGATCATACACTGATCACGTGGACTGTGCATGCACTGATCACGTGGCTGATAATGCACTGATT
Source organism: Bos taurus (assembly GCF_002263795.3). NCBI lineage: Eukaryota > Metazoa > Chordata > Mammalia > Artiodactyla > Bovidae > Bos > Bos taurus. Next base: position 13,699 of record NW_020191433.1, read on the forward strand.
ACGAAGCTGAGCATACACTGATCACGTGACTGATCATGCACAGATCACGTGGCTCTCATGCACTGATCACTTGATTGTGCATGCAATAATCACGTGGATGATCATGCACGGATCACAAGCCTGATCATGCACTGATCATGTGTCTGATCATGCACTGATCACGTGCCTGATCATGCACTGATCACGTGGCTGATCATGCACTGGTCAAGAAGGTGACATTGACTGATCACGTGACTGCATGCACTGACCACTTGGCTGATCATGCACTGATCACGTGTCTGATCATGCACTGATCACGTGTCTGAACATGCACTGATCACGTAGCTGATTCTACACTGATCACGTGACTGTGCATGCACTGATACATGGCTGATCATACACTGATCACGTGCCTGATCATGCACTAATCACGTTGCGGATCATGCACTGAAACCGTGGCTGATCATACACTAACCAGGTGACTGATCATGCACAGATCACGTGGCTAACATGCACTGATCATGTGGCCATCATTCCCTGATCACGTGGCTGGTCATGCACTGATCACGTAGCTATCCTACACTGATCACGTTACTGGGCACGCACTCATCACATAACAGATCATGCACTGATCACCTGACTGATCATGAAACTGATCAGGTGGTTATCATGCACTGATCACGTGGCTATCATGCACTGATCACGTAGCTATCATGCACTGATCACGTGACTGTGCATGCACTCATCACATGACAGATCATGCACTGATCACCTGACTGATCATGCACTTGATCAGGTGGTTATCATGCACTGATCACGGTGGCTATCATGCACTGATCACGTAGATATCCACTGCACTGATGCACGTGACTGTGCATGCACTGATCACATGACAGATCTTGCCCTGATCACGTGACTTATCATGCACTGATCAGGTGGCTATCATGCACTGATCACGTGGCTGATCATACACTGATCACGTGGCTGATGATGCACTGATCACGTGACTGATCATGCAGTGATCACGTGGATGATCATACACTGATCACGTGGCTCTCATGCACTGATCACGTGACTGTGCATGCACTGATCACATAACTGATAATCACTTGGCTGATCATAAAACTGATCACGTGGCTATAATGCACTGATCACGTGACTGCGGATGAACTAATCACAGTACCTGTTCATGCACTGATTACATGGCTATCATGCACTGATCACGTGGCTGAATCATGCACTGATCACGTGACTGATTATGCACTGATTGCATACCTTCATGCACTGATCAGTGACTGCGCACGGGGCTTATCACGTTACTGATCATGCCACTGATCACGTGGCTATCATGCACTGATCACGTGGCTGATCATACATTGAACACGTGACTGATCATGCACTGAGCACCTGGCTATCATGCACTGATCACGTAGCTGATCATGGCACTGATCACGTGACTGATCGTGCACTGAAGACGAGACTGATCATGACTGAATCACGTGGCTATCCATGCACTGATCATGTGACTGCCAGTGCACTAATCTCGAGGATGAACATATACTCATCACGTGGCTGATCAGGACTGATTCACATGACTGAACATACAGTGATCACGTTTTAAATGTTGCTTGATCATGTTATTGATCATGCGCTGATCACGTGGGTATCATGCACTGATCACGTGACTGCGCGTGCACTGATCATGTACTGTAGGCCAATGATCACATGGCTTATCATGCCATGATCACGTGGCTGATCATGCACTGATCATTGTACTGAGCATGCACTGATCATGTGACTGAGCATGCACTGATCACGTAGCTACCATGCATTGATCACTTGGCTATCATATACTGATCATGTGGCTGATCATACATTGATCACGTGACTGCACATGCACTGATGCCGTGGCTGATCATACAGTGATCACGAATTGATCCTGCACTGATCATGTGGCTGATCATGCACTAATCACCTTGCTGATCATGCACTGGTCTGTTGGCTATCATGCACTGATTACGTGGCTGATCATGCACTGCTCACATGGCAATCATGCACTGATCACGTGGCTGATTCATGCACTGATCACGTGGCTGATCATGCACTGATCATGTGCCTGATCATGCACTAATCACATTGCGGATCATGCACTGATCACGTGGCTGATCATACACAGATCACGTGGATGATCATGCACTGTTCAAGTGGTTGATCATGCACTGACCACGTGGCTATCATGCAATGATCACGTGACTGCGCATGCACTGTTTATATGGATGATCATACACTGATCACGTGACTGATCACGCACAGATCACGTGACTGATCATGCACTGATCACGTGGCTATCATGCACTCATCACGTGACTGCACATGCACTGATCACGTAACTGTAGGCAATGATCACTTGGCTATCATGCACTGATCACATTGCTGATCATGCACTGATCACGGTGGCTGATCTTGCACTGATCACGTTGCGGAGCATGCACTGATCCCGTGGCTGATCATACACTGATCACTTGACTGGGCATGCACTGATCATGTGACTGATCATGAACTGATCACGTGGCTATCATGCACTTATCACGTGGCTCTCATGCACTGATCACGTTACTGCGCATGAACTGATCACGTACCTGTTCATGCACTGATTACGTGGATATCATGCACTGAGCACGTGGCTGATCATGCACTGGTCACGTGACTCATTATGCACTGATCGCGTAGCTATCATGCACTGATCACGTGACTGCGCATGCCCGGATCACGTGACTGATCATGCACTGATTACGTGGCTATCATGCACTGATCACGTGGCTAATCATACATTCGTCACGTAACTAATCATGCACTGATCACGTGGCGATCTTGCACTGATTACGTGGCTGATCATGCACTGTTCACGTAGCTATCATGTACTGATCACATGACTGAGCATGAACTGATCACGTGGATATCATACACTGATCACGTGACAGATCATGCACTGGTACGTGGGCTGATAAGCACTGATCACATGATCAGTCACATGATCAGTGCATGCCAGTCAAGTGATCAGTTGTATGATCAGCCACGGATCAGTGCATGCTCCGCAACGTGATCAGTGCAGATCAGCCACGTGATCAGTGATGATCAGCAATGTGATCAGTGCATGATAGCCTGATCATGCCTACAGTTACGTGATCAGTGCATGTGCAGTCAGTGATGAGTGCATGATAGCCACGTGATCAGTGCATGATCAGTCACGTGATCTGTGCGTGATCATCACGTGATCAGTGTATGATCATCCATATAAACAGTGCATGCGCAGTCACGTGATCATTGCATGATAGCCACGTGGTCAGTGCATGATCAACCACTTGAACAGTGCATGATCATCCACGTGATCTGTGTATGATCAGCCACGTGATCAGTGCATGATCCGCAATGTGATTAGTGCATGATCAGGCACATGATCAGTGCATGATCAGCCACGTGATCAGTGCATGATCAGCACGTGATCAGTGCATGATTGCCATGTGAGCAGTGCATGATCAGCCACGTATCAGTGCATGATAGCCAACAGACCAGTGCATGATCAGCAAGGTGATTAGTGCATGATCAGCCACATGAATCAGTGCAGGATCAATTCGTGATCACTGTAGATCAGCCACGGCATCAGTGCATGTGCAGTCACGTGATCAATGTATGATCAGCCACATGATCAGTATATGATAGCCAAGTGATCAATGCATGGTAGCTACGTGATCAGTGCATGCTCAGTCACATGATCAGTGCATGCTCAGTCACATGATCAGTGCATGATCAGCCACGTGATCAGTGCATGATAGCCATGTGATCATTGCCTACAGTTACATGATCAGTGCACGCGCAGTCACGTGATCAGTGCATGAATACCCACGTGATCAGCGCATGATCAATAACATGATCAGCAACATTTAGAAACGTGATCACTGTATGTTCAGTCATGTGATCAGTTCCTGATCAGCCACGTGATGAGTATATGTTCATCCTCGAGATTAGTGCACTGGCAGTCACATGATCAGTGCATGATAGCCACGTGATCAGTCATGATCAGTCTCGTCTTCAGTGCACGATCAGTCACGTGATCAGTGCATGATCAGCTACGTGATCAGTGCATGATAGCCAGGTGCTCAGTGCATGATCAGTCACGTGTTCAATGTATGATCAGCCACGTGATCAGTGCATGATAGCCACGTGATCAGTGCATGATCAGTAACTGATAAGCCCGTGCGCAGTCACTTGATCAGTGCATGATATGTATGCAATCAGTGCATTATCAGTCACGTGATCAGTGCATGATCAGCCACGTGATCAGTGCATGATAGCCATGTAATCAGTGCATGAACAGGTACGTGATTAGTTCATCCGCAGTCACGTGATCAGTGCATTATAGCCACGTGATCAGTTTATGATCAGCCAAGTGATTATCAGTTATGTGATCAGTGCATGCACAGTCACGTGATCAGTGCATGAGAGCCACGTGATCAGTGTATGATCATCCACGTGATCACTGCATGATCAGTCACGTGATCAGTGCATCATCAGCCACGTGATCAGTGTATGATCAGCCACGTGATCAGTGCATGATAGCCACCTGATCAGTGCATGATAAGTCACGTGATCAGTGCAAGATCTGTCATGTGATCAGTGCATGCACAGTCACGTGATCAGTGCATGATATCTACGTGATCAGTGCATGATAGCCACGTGATCAGTGCATGATAACCACCTGATCAGTGCATGATAGTCAGGTGATCAGTGCATGATCTGTCATGTGATGAGTGCATGCACAGTCACGTGATCAGTGCATGATAGCTACGTGATCAGTGCATGATAGCCACGTGATCAGTGCATGATAACCACCTGATCAGTTCATGATCAGTCAGGTGATCAGTGCATGATCTGTTATGTGATGAGTGCGTGCCCAGTAACGTGATCAGTGTAGGATAGCTACGTGATCAGTGCATGACCAGCCACGTGATCAGGGAATGATGGCCACATGATCAGTGCATGTTAGCCACGTGATCTGTGCATGATCAGTCACCTGGTTAGTGTATGATCAGCCACGGTTTCAGTGCATGATCCGCAACGTGATTAGTGCATGATCAGGCACGTGATCAGTGTATGATCAGCCATGTTATCAGTGCATGCACAGTCACGTGATCAGTGTAGAATCAGCTACGTGATCAGTGCATGTTCAGACACGTGATCAGTGCATGATCAGACACGTGATCAGTGCATGATCAGCCAAGTGGTCAGTGCATGCAGTCACGTGATCAGTCAATGTCACCTTCTTGACCAGTGCATGATCAGCCACGTGATCAGTGCATGATCAGGCACGTGATCAGTGCATGATCAGACACATGATCAGTGCATGATCAGGCTTGTGATCCGTGCATGATCATCCACGTGATTATTGCATGCACAATCAAGTGATCAGTGCATGAGAGCCACGTGATCTGTGCATGATCAGTCACGTGATCAGTGTATGCTCAGCTTCGTAATCAGTGCATTATCAGCCACGTGATCAGTGCATGCACAGTCACGTGATCAGTGTATGATCAACTTCGTGATCAGTGCATGATCAGCCATGTAATCAGTGCATTATCAGCCACGTGATCAGTGCATGATCCGAAACGTGATTAGTGCATGATCAGTCACCTGATCAGTGCATGATCAGCCAGGGGTTCAGTGCATGATAGCCCTGTGATCAGTGTATGATAGCCACGTGATCAGTGTATGATCAGCCACGTAATCAGTGCCTGGTAGCCAGCTGACCAGTACATGATCAGCAACGTGATTAGTGCATGATCAGCCACGTGATCAGTGTATGATCAGCCACGTGATCATTGCATGATAGCCAAGTGATCACTGCATGATAGCCATGTGATCTGTGCATGATCAATCAGGTGATTAGTGTATGATCAGCCACGTGATCATTGGATGATATCCACGTGACCAGTAGATGATTAATCAGTGCATGATCAGTCACGTGATCAGTGCATGATCAGTCACGTGATCAGTGCAGGATCAGCCATTTTTTTAGTGCATGATCAGTCACGTGATCAGTGCATGATCATCCACGTGATCACTGCATGCACAGTCAAGTGATCAGTGAATGATAGCCATGTGATCAGGGTATGATCAAGCACGTTATCAGTGTATGATCAGCACCGTAAACAGTGCGTGCTCAGTCACGTGATTAGGGCCTACTGAGCTGCGTTTTTCTGTCTGCTCAAGTGCTTGAGGCACGTGATCAATGCATGATTAGTCACGTGATCAGGGAATGATCAGCCACGTGATCAGTGCATGATCAAGCACGTGATCAGTGCATGATCAGTCACATGATGAGTTCATGATCAGCCACGGGATCAGTGCATGATAGCTACGTGATCAGTGCATAATCAGCCACATAATCAGTGCATGATAGCCACCTGAGCAGTGCATGATCAGCAACGTGATTAGTGCATGATAGCCACGTGATCAGTGCATGATCAGTCATGTGATCAGTGCATGATCAGAACGGGATCAGTTCATGATAGCCATGTGATCAGTGCATGATAGCTACGTGATCAGTGCATAATCAGCCACGTAATCAGTGCATGATAGCCACCTGAGCAGTGCATGATCAGCAATGTGATTAGTGCATGATCAGCCACATGATCAGTGCATGATCAATCACGTGATCACTGTATGATAAGCCACGTCATCAGTGCATGTGCAGTCACGTGATCAGTGTATGATCAGCCACGTTATCAGTGCATGATAGCCACGTGATCAATGCATGATAGCTACATGTTCAGTGCATGCTCAGTCACATGATCAGTGTATGATCAGCCACGAGATCAGTGTAAGATAGCCACGTGTTCAGTGCATGATCAGTCACACGATCAGTTCATGATCAGCCACGGGATCAGTGCATGATAGCCATGTGATCAGTGCATGATAGCTACGTGATCAGTGCATAATCAGCCACATAATCAGTGCATGATAGCCACCTGACCAGTGCATGATCAGCAACGTGATTAGTGCATGATAGCCACGTGATCAGTGCATGATAGCCACGTGATCAGTGCATGATCAGTCAGGTGATCAATGCATTATCAGCCACGTGACCAGTGCATGATCTGTCACGTGATCAGTGTATGATATCCACGTGATCAGTTCATGCTCAGTCATGTGATCAGTACATGATAGCTACGTGAACAGTGCATGATCAGCCACGTAATCAGTGCAAGATCGCCACGTGATCAGTGCATGATTAGTTACGTGACGAATGTATGATTAGCCACGTGATCAGTGCATGATAGCCACGTAATCAGTGCATGATCAGTCACGTGATCCGGGCATGCGCAGTCACGTGATCAGTGCATGATAGCTACGCGATCAGTGCATAATGAGTCACGTGACCAGTGCATGATCAGCCACGTGCTCAGTGCATGATATCCACGTAATCAGTGCATGAACAGGTACGTGATCAGTTCATGCGCAGTAACGTGATCAGTGCATGAGAGCCACGTGATAAGTGCATGATAGCCACGTGATCAGTTCATGATCAGTCACATGATCAGTGCATGCCCAGTCAAGTGATCAGTGTATGATCAGCCACGGGATCAGTGCATGCTCCGCAACGTGATCAGTGCAAGATCAGCCACGTGATCAGTGCATGATCAGCAATGTGATCAGTGCATGATAGCCAAGTGATCATTGCCTACAGTTACGTGATCAGTGCATGTGCAGTCACGTGATGAGTGCATGATAGCCACGTGATCAGTGCATGATCAGTCACGTGATCTGTGCGTGATCAGTCACGTGATCAGTGTATGATCATCCATATAAACAGTGCATGCGCAGTCACGTGATCATTGCATGATAGCCACGTGGTCAGTGCATGATCAACCACTTGAACAGTGCATGATCATCCACGTGATCTGTGTATGATCAGCCACGTGATCAGTGCATGATCCGCAATGTGATTAGTGCATGATCAGGCACATGATCAGTGTATGATCAGCAACCTGATCAGTGCATGATCAGCCACGTGATCAGTGCATGATCAGCCACGTGATCAGTGCATGATTGCCATGTGAGCAGTGCATGATCAGCCACGTAATCAGTGCATGATAGCCAACAGACCAGTGCATGATCAGCAAGGTGATTAGTGCATGATCAGCCACATGATCAGTGCAGGATCAATTCGTGATCACTGTATGATCAGCCACGGCATCAGTGCATGTGCAGTCACGTGATCAATGTATGATCAGCCACATGATCAGTATATGATAGCCAAGTGATCAATGCATGGTAGCTACGTGATCAGTGCATGCTCAGTCACATGATCAGTGCATGCTCAGTCACATGATCAGTGCATGATCAGCCACGTGATCAGTGCATGATAGCCATGTGATCATTGCCTACAGTTACATGATCAGTGCACGCGCAGTCACGTGATCAGTGCATGATACCCACGTGATCAGCGCATGATCAATAACATGATCAGCAACATTTAGAAACGTGATCACTGTATGTTCAGTCATGTGATCAGTTCCTGATCAGCCACGTGATGAGTATATGTTCATCCTCGAGATTAGTGCACTGGCAGTCACATGATCAGTGCATGATAGCCACGTGATCAGTCATGATCAGTCTCGTCTTCAGTGCACGATCAGTCACGTGATCAGTGCATGATCAGCTACGTGATCAGTGCATGATAGCCAGGTGCTCAGTGCATGATCAGTCACGTGTTCAATGTATGATCAGCCACGTGATCAGTGCATGATAGCCACGTGATCAGTGCATGATCAGTAACGTGATAAGCCCGTGCGCAGTCACTTGATCAGTGCATGATAGGTATGCAATCAGTGCATAATCAGTCACGTGATCAGTGCATGATCAGCCACGTGATCAGTGCATGATAGCCATGTAATCAGTGCATGAACAGGTACTGATTAGTTCATCCGCAGTCACGTGATCAGTGCATTATAGCCACGTGATCAGTTTATGATCAGCCAAGTGATTATCAGTTATGTGATCAGTGCATGCACAGTCACGTGATCAGTGCATGAGAGCCACGTGGTAAGTCCATGATAGCCACGTGATCAGTGCATGATCAGTCACATGATCAGTGCATGCCCAGTCACGTGATCAGTGTATGATCAGCCACGGGATCAGTGGCATGCTCCGAAACGTGATCAGTGCATGATCAGCCACGGGATCAGTTCATGATAGCCATGTGATCAGTGCAAGATAGCTACGTGATCAGTGCATAATCAGCCACGTAATCAGTGCATGATAGCCACCTGAGCAGTGCATGATCAGCAATGTGATTAGTGCATGATCAGCCACATGATCAGTGCATGATCAATCACGTGATCACTGTATGATAAGCCACGTCATCAGTGCATGTGCAGTCACGTGATCAGTGTATGATCAGCCACATTATCAGTGCATGATAGCCACGTGATCAATGCATGATAGCTACATGTTCAGTGCATGATCAGTCACCTGATCAGTGTATGATCAGCCACGAGATCAGTGTAAGATAGCCACGTGATCAGTGCATGATCAGTCACATGATCAGTTCATGATCAGCCACGGGATCAGTGCATGATAGCCATGTGATCAGTGCATGATAGCTACGTGATCAGTGCATAATCAGCCACATAATCAGTGCATGATAGCCACCTGACCAGTGCATGATCAGCAACGTGATTAGTGCATGATAGCCACGTGATCAGTGCATGATCAGTCAGGTGATCAGTGCATTATCAGCCACGTGACCAGTGCATGATCTGTCACGTGATCAGTGTATGATATCCACGTGATCAGTTCATGCTCAGTCATGTGATCAGTACATGATAGCTACGTGAACAGTGCATGATCAGCCACGTAATCAGTGCAAGATCGCCACGTGATCAGTGCATGATTAGTTACGTGACGAATGTATGATTAGCCACGTGATCAGTGGCATGATAGCCCCGTAATCAGTGCATGATCAGTCACGTGATCCGGGCATGCGCAGTCACGTGATCAGTGCATGATAGCTACGCGATCAGTGCATAATGGTCACGTGACCAGGGCATGATCAGTCACGTGCTCAGTGCATGATATCCACGTAATCAGTGCATGAACAGGTACGTGATCAGTTCATGCGCAGTAACGTGATCAGTGCATGAGAGCCACGTGATAAGTGCATGATAGCCACGTGATCAGTTCATGATCAGTCACATGATCAGTGGCATGCCCAGTCAAGTGATCAGTGTATGATCAGCCACGGGATCAGTGCATGCTCCGCAACGTGATCAGTGCAAGATCAGCCACGTGATCAGTGCATGATCAGCAATGTGATCAGTGCAATGATAGCCAAGTGATCATTGCCTACAGTTACGTGATCAGTGCATGTGCAGTCACGTGATGAGTGCATGATAGCCACGTGATCAGTGCATGATCAGTCACGTGATCTGTGCGTGATCAGTCACGTGATCAGTGTATGATCATCCATATAAACAGTGCATGCGCAGTCACGTGATCATTGCATGATAGCCACGTGGTCAGTGCATGGATCACCACTTGAACAGTGCATGATCATCCACGTGATCTGTGTATGATCAGCCACGTGATCAGTGCATGATCCGCAATGTGATTAGTGCATGATCAGGCACATGATCAGTGGCATGATCAGCCACGTGATCAGTGGCATGATCAGCCACGTGATCAGTGCATGATTGCCATGTGAGCAGTGGCATGATCAGCCACGTAATCAGTGCATGATAGCCAACAAGACCAGTGCATGATCAGCAAGGTGATTAGTGCATGATCAGCCACAATGATCAGTGCAGATCAATTCGTGATCACTGTATGATCAGCCACGGCATCAGTGCATGTGCAGTCACGTGATCAATGTATGATCAGCCACATGATCAGTATATGATAGCCAAGTGATCAATGCATGGTAGCTACGTGATCAGTGCATGCTCAGTCAACATGATCAGTGCATGCTCAGTCACATGATCAGTGCAATGATCAGCCACGTGATCAGTGCATGATAGCCATGTGATCATTGCTACAGTTACATGATCAGTGCACGCGCAGTCACGTGATCAGTGCATGATACCCACGTGATCAGCGCATGATCAATAACATGATCAGCAACATTTAGAAACGTGGTCACTGGTATGTTCAGTCATGTGATCAGTTCCTGATCAGCCACGTGGATGAGTATATGTTCATCCTCGAGATTAGTGCACTGGCAGTCACATGATCAGTGCATGATAGCCACGTGATCAGTCATGATCAGTCTCGTCTTCAGTGCACGATCAGTCATGTGATCAGTGCATGATCAGCTACGTGATCAGTGCATGATAGCCAGGTGCTCAGTGCATGATCAGTCACGTGTTCAATGTATGATCAGCCACGTGATCAGTGCATGATAGCCACGTGATCAGTGCATGATCAGTAACGTGATAAGCCCGTGCGCAGTCACTTGATCAGTGCATGATAGGTATGCAATCAGTGCATAATCAGTCACGTGATCAGTGCATGATCAGCCACGTGATCAGTGCATGATAGCCATGTAATCAGTGCATGAACAGGTACGTGATTAGTTCATCCGCAGTCACGTGATCAGTGCATTATAGCCACGTGATCAGTTTATGATCAGCCAAGTGATTATCAGTTATGTGATCAGTGCATGCACAGTCACGTGATCAGTGCATGATAGCCACGTGATCAGTGTATGATCATCCACGTGATCACTGCATGATCAGTCACGTGATCAGTGCATCATCAGCCACGTGATCAGTGTATGATCAGCCACGTGATCAGTGCATGATAGCCACCTGATCAGTGCATGATAAGTCACGTGATCAGTGCAAGATCTGTCATGTGATCAGTGCATGCACAGTCACGTGATCAGTGCATGATATCTACGTGATCAGTGCATGATAGCCACGTGATCAGTGCATGATAACCACCTGATCAGTGCATGATCAGTCAGGTGATCAGTGCATGATCTGTCATGTGATGAGTGCATGCACAGTCACGTGATCAGTGCATGATAGCTACGTGATCAGTGCATGATAGCCACGTGATCAGTGCATGATAACCACCTGATCAGTTCATGATCAGTCAGGTGATCAGTGCATGATCTGTTATGTGATGAGTGCGTGCCCAGTAACGTGATCAGTGTAGGATAGCTACGTGATCAGTGCATGACCAGCCACGTGATCAGGGAATGATGGCCACATGATCAGTGCATGTTAGCCACGTGATCTGTGCATGATCAGTCACCTGGTTAGTGTATGATCAGCCACGGTTTCAGTGCATGATCCGCAACGTGATTAGTGCATGATCAGGCACGTGATCAGTGTATGATCAGCCATGTTATCAGTGCATGCACAGTCACGTGATCAGTGTAGAATCAGCTACGTGATCAGTGCATGTTCAGACACGTGATCAGTGCATGATCAGACACGTGATCAGTGCATGATCAGCCAAGTGGTCAGTGCATGCAGTCACGTGATCAGTCAATGTCACCTTCTTGACCAGTGCATGATCAGCCACGTGATCAGTGCATGATCAGGCACGTGATCAGTGCATGATCAGACACATGATCAGTGCATGATCAGGCTTGTGATCCGTGCATGATCATCCACGTGATTATTGCATGCACAATCAAGTGATCAGTGCATGAGAGCCACGTGATCTGTGCATGATCAGTCACGTGATCAGTGTATGCTCAGCTTCGTAATCAGTGCATTATCAGCCACGTGATCAGTGCATGCACAGTCACGTGATCAGTGTATGATCAACTTCGTGATCAGTGCATGATCAGCCATGTAATCAGTGCATTATCAGCCACGTGATCAGTGCATGATCCGAAACGTGATTAGTGCATGATCAGTCACCTGATCAGTGCATGATCAGCCAGGGGTTCAGTGCATGATAGCCCTGTGATCAGTGTATGATAGCCACGTGATCAGTGTATGATCAGCCACGTAATCAGTGCTGGTAGCCAGCTGACCAGTACATGATCACGTGGCTGATAATGCACTGATTACATGGCTGATCATGCACTGATCACGAAAGTTGATCATACACTGATCACGTGACTGTGCATGCACTGATCACGTGGCTGATAATGCACTGATTACGAAGCTGAGCATACACTGATCACGTGACTGATCATGCACAGATCACGTGGCTCTCATGCACTGATCACTTGATTGTGCATGCAATAATCACGTGGATGATCATGCACGGATCACAAGCCTGATCATGCACTGATCATGTGTCTGATCATGCACTGATCACGTGCCTGATCATGCACTGATCACGTGGCTGATCATGCACTGGTCAAGAAGGTGACATTGACTGATCACGTGACTGCATGCACTGACCACTTGGCTGATCATGCACTGATCACGTGTCTGATCATGCACTGATCACGTGTCTGAACATGCACTGATCACGTAGCTGATTCTACACTGATCACGTGACTGTGCATGCACTGATAACATGGCTGATCATACACTGATCACGTGCCTGATCATGCACTAATCACGTTGCGGATCATGCACTGAAACCGTGGCTGATCATACACTAACCAGGTGACTGATCATGCACAGATCACGTGGCTAACATGCACTGATCATGTGGCCATCATTCCCTGATCACGTGGCTGGTCATGCACTGATCACGTAGCTATCCTACACTGATCACGTTACTGGGCACGCACTCATCACATAACAGATCATGCACTGATCACCTGACTGATCATGAACTGATCAGGTGGTTATCATGCACTGATCACGTGGCTATCATGCACTGATCACGTAGCTATCATGCACTGATCACGTGACTGTGCATGCACTCATCACATGACAGATCATGCACTGATCACCTGACTGATCATGCACTGATCAGGTGGTTATCATGCACTGATCACGTGGCTATCATGCACTGATCACGTAGATATCATGCACTGATCACGTGACTGTGCATGCACTGATCACATGACAGATCTTGCACTGATCACGTGACTTATCATGCACTGATCAGGTGGCTATCATGCACTGATCACGTGGCTGATCATACACTGATCACGTGGCTGATGATGCACTGATCACGTGACTGATCATGCACTGATCACGTGGATGATCATACACTGATCACGTGGCTATCATGCACTGATCACGTGACTGTGCATGCACTGATCACATAACTGATAATCACTTGGCTGATCATAAACTGATCACGTGGCTATAATGCACTGATCACGTGACTGCGGATGAACTAATCACGTACCTGTTCATGCACTGATTACATGGCTATCATGCACTGATCACGTGGCTGATCATGCACTGATCACGTGACTGATTATGCACTGATTGCATACCTATCATGCACTGATCAAGTGACTGCGCACGGGCTTATCACGTTACTGATCATGCACTGATCACGTGGCTATCATGCACTGATCACGTGGCTGATCATACATTGAACACGTGACTGATCATGCACTGAGCACCTGGCTATCATGCACTGATCACGTAGCTGATCATGCACTGATCACATGACTGATCGTGCACTGAAGACGAGACTGATCATGACTGATCACGTGGCTATCATGCACTGATCATGTGACTGCCAGTGCACTAATCTCGAGGATGAACATATACTCATCACGTGGCTGATCAGGAACTGATCACATGACTGAACATACAGTGATCACGTTTCTAAATGTTGCTGATCATGTTATTGATCATGCGCTGATCACGTGGGTATCATGCACTGATCACGTGACTGCGCGTGCACTGATCATGTAACTGTAGGCAATGATCACATGGCTATCATGCACTGATCACGTGGCTGATCATGCACTGATCATGTGACTGAGCATGCACTGATCATGTGACTGAGCATGCACTGATCACGTAGCTACCATGCATTGATCACTTGGCTATCATATACTGATCATGTGGCTGATCATACATTGATCACGTGACTGCACATGCACTGATGCCGTGGCTGATCATACAGTGATCACGAATTGATCCTGCACTGATCATGTGGCTGATCATGCACTAATCACCTTGCTGATCATGCACTGGTCTGTTGGCTATCATGCACTGATTACGTGGCTGATCATGCACTGCTCACATGGCAATCATGCACTGATCACGTGGCTGATCATGCACTGATCACGTGGCTGATCATGCACTGATCATGTGCCTGATCATGCACTAATCACATTGCGGATCATGCACTGATCACGTGGCTGATCATACACAGATCACGTGGATGATCATGCACTGTTCAAGTGGTTGATCATGCACTGACCACGTGACACGTGGCTATCATGCAATGATCAGCGTGACTGCGCCATGCACTGTTTTATATGATGATCAACAACTGGATCACGTGACTGATCCGCACAGATCACGTGACTGATGCATGCACTGATTCACGTGGCTATCATGCACTCATCCACGTGACTGCACATGCACTGATCACGTAACTGGTAGGCAAATGATCACTTGGCTATCATGCACTGATCACATTGCTGATCATGCACTGATCACGTGGCTGATCTTGCACTGATCACTTGCGGAGCATGCACTGATCCCGTGGCTGATCATACAACTGATCACTTGACTGGGCATGCACCTTGATCATGTGACTGATCATGAACTGATCACGTGGCTATTCATGCAGCTTATCACGGTGGCTCTCATGCACTGATCACGTTTACGCGCATGAACTGATCACGTACCTGTTCATGCAACTGATTACGTGGATAGTCATGCACTGAGCACGGTGAAATGATCATGCACTGGTCACGTGACTCATTATGCAGCTGATCGCGTAGCTATCATGCACTGATACGTGACTTGCGCATGGCCCGGATCACGTGACTGATCATGCATGATTACGTTGGCTTATAATGCACTGATCACGTGGCTATCATACATTCGTCACGTAACTAATCATGCCACTTGATAGTGGCGATCTTGTCAACTGATTACGTGGCTGATCAATGCCCTGTTCACGTAGCTATCATGGTACTGATCACAATGACTGAGATGAACTGATCACGTGGATATCATACACTGATCACGTTTTGGAACAGAATCCAAAAAGCCCCCCACCTTGGGGGTTCCCCCCCCCCCCCCAAAAAAAACGTGGCTGATAATGCACTGATCACTGACTGAATCATGCACTGATCACGTGGCTATCATGCACTAAATCACGTTTGCCTGATCATGCACTGGTCAGGTGGCTATCATGCACTGATTATGTGGCTGATTATGCACTGATTCACGGTGAATATCATGCACTGATCACATGGCTATCATGCACTGATCCCCCGTGGCTGATCATGAACTGATCATGTGACTGATCCATGCACTGATCACGTGGCTATGCATACACTGATCTCGTGGCTGATCAATACACTGATCAGGTGACTGATCATGCACTGAACATGTAGCTATCATGCATTGATCAACGTGGCCTATCAATGCACTGATAATGTGGCTGATCATACACTATTCACGTGACTGCAACAATTGCACTGTGACGTGGCTTATCATACAGTGATCACGTGATTGATCATGCACTGGATCATGTGGTCTGATTCATGGCAACTAATCACATTTTTGCTGATCATTGCACTGCTCAGGTTGCTATCTGCACCTGATTACCGTGGCTGATTAATGCACTGATCACGTAGCTATCTTGGCACTGGGATCACATGGCTTCATGAACTGATCCCGTGGCTGATCCATGACACTGATCACGTTTCGGAGCATGCACTGATCGTGGCTGATCATACAGCTGAATCACGTGACTGGAGCATGCAACTGATCATGTGACTGATCATTGCACTGATCACGTGGCTATCATGGACTTACCACGTGGCTTCTCAATGGCACTGATCACGTGACTGTGCATTCACTGATCACATAACTGATAATCACTTGGCTGATCATAACTGATCACGTTGGCTATAAGCAGCTGATCACGTGACTGCGGCATGAACTAATCACGTCCTTTTCATGCACTGATTACAGGCTATCATGTCACTGATCACGTGGCCTGATCATGCGCTGATCACGTGACTGATTATGCACTGATTTCATACCTATCATGCCACTGATCAAGTGACTGCGCACTGGGCTTATCACGTTACTGATCATGCACTGATCACGGTTGGCTTCAATGGCACTGATCACGTGGCTGATCATACATTGAAACGTGACTGATCATGCACTGAGACCTGGCCTATCATGGCACTGATCACGTAGCTTGATCATGCCACTGATCACGTGAACTGATCGTGCACTGAAGACGAGACTGATTCATGACTGATCACGTGGCTATCATGCACTGATCATGTGACTGCCAGTGCATAATCTCGAGGATGAACATATGACTCATCACGTGGCTGGATCAAGGAACTGCTCAACATGACTGAACATACAGTGTCACGTTTCTAAATGTTGGCTGGATCATGTTAATTGATCATGCCGCTGATGCATGTTGGGTATCATGCACTGATCACGTAGCCTGCGCGTGCATGAGTCAATGTTAACTGTAGGCAATGATCAGCATGGCTATCATGCACCTGTTTATCACGTGGCTGATTAATGCACTGATCATGTGACTGAGCATGCACTGATCATGTGAACTTGAGCATCACTGATGCACGTAGCTACCATGCATTGATTCCTTGGCTATCATAATACTGATCATGTGGCTGATCATAACATTGATCACGTGACTGGCACATGCACTGATGCCGTGGCTGATCATACGAGTGATCACGAATTGATCCTGCACTTGATCATGTTGGCTGATCATGCACTAATCACCTTGCTGATCATGCACTGGTTCTGTTGGTCTAATCATGGACTGATTACGTGCTGGATCATGCACTGCTCACATGGCAATCTGGTCAGCTGATCAACGTTGGTGATCATGCACTGATCACGTGCTGAATCGACTATTGCAACTGAATCAGGTTGCTGGATTCATAACCTGAATGTGCCTGATATGCCACTAATCACATTGGCGGATCAATGCACTGATCACGTGGCTGATGCATACACAGAAATCACGTGGATGATCATGCACTGTTTCAAGTGGTTGATCAATGCACTGACCACGTGCTATTCATGCAATGATCACGTGACTGCGCATGACCTGTTTATATGGATGATCCATACACTGAATCACGTGACTGATCACGCACAGATCAGCGTGGACTGATCAAAAATGGCACTGAATCACGTGGCTTCATGGCACTCATCACGTACTGCACAATGCACTGATCAACGTACTGTAGGCAATGATCACTTGGCTATCATGCACTGATCACATTGCGTCATGCACTGATCACGTTGGCTGATCTTTGCAGCTGAATCAGTTGCGGAGCATGCATGATCCCGTGGCTGATCATACACTGGATCACTTGGACTGGGCATGCACTGTCATGGTGACTGATCATGAACTGATCACGTGGCTACATGCACTTATACGTGGCTCTCATGCACTGATCACAGTTACTTGCGCATTGAACTGATCACAGTACCTGTTCATGTCACTGATTACGTGGATATCATGCACTGAGCACGTGGCTGATCATGCACTGGTCACAGTGACTCATGTATGCAGCTGATCGCGTAGCTATCATGGTACTGATACTTGACTGCGCATGCCCGGGATCACGTACTGATCATGCACTGATTACG
>NW_020191434.1:0-35589 GCF_002263795.3 Bos taurus
ACCGTGACTGAGCATGGACTGATCACATGACTATCATGTAGTGATCACGTGACTTAATGGCGCGGATCATGTGACTGATCATGCGCTGAGCATGTTTGCTATCATACACTGATCATGTGCCTCTGGAGGCAATAAACAAAGAGCTGAGTAGGCATAAATCAAACAGTCAGCAGGCAATAATCATGGAACTCAGCTGTGAGGAATCATGCTGCTCAGCTGGCAATAATCAAGCAGCTGAGCAGGCAGGAATTACACAGCACAGCTGGCAATTGTCAAGCAGATGACAGGGCAGGAATCATGCAGCTCAGCTGGCAATTGTCAAGCAGATGAGCAGACAGGAATACGCAGCTCAGCAGGCCCTTGATCACGTGACTGAGCATGCACTGTTCACCTGGCTGATCATACACTGATCACGTGATTGATCAAGCACTATCACTTGGATATCATGCACTGATCACGTGGGGCAATCATACACTGTTCACGTGTCTGACCATGCACTGATCACGTGGCTGATCATACACTGATAACGTGACGATCATGCACTGATCACGTGACTGATCATGCACTGATCACGTGCGCTATCATGCAGTGATCACGTGGCTATCATGCACAGATCACATGGCTGATATTGCAATGTTTCACGTAGCTACCATATACTGGTCACGTGACTGATCCACTGCACTGATCATGTGGCTGATCATGCACTGATCACGTGACTGATCATGCACTGTTCACGAGACTCATCATGCACAGATCACGTGGATATCATGCACTGATCACGTGTTTGATCATACACTGTTCACGTGTCTGACCATGCACTGCTCACGTGGCTGGTCATACACTGTTCACGTAACTGATCATGCACTGATCACGTGGATTATCATGCACTGATCACGTGGCTGAACATGCACTGTTCACGTGGCTTACCACACACCTGTCACGTGACTGAATATGCACTGATCACGTGGCACTCATGCACTGATCACGTGGCTGATCATACTCTGCTCACGTAACTCATCATGCACACATCACGTTGGCTATCATGCACTTCTCACCTGGCTGTTCATGCAATGTTCACATAGCTACCATATACTGGTCACGTGACTGATCATGCTCAGATCACGTAAATGATCAGGCACTGTTCAGTTGACTGATCATGTACTGATCACGTGACTGATCATGCACTGATCACGTGGCTATCATGCACCGCTCACGTGGCTGATCATGCAATGATCACGTAGCAACCATGTACTGGTCACGTGACTGATCATGCACTGATCACGTAATTAATCCTGCACTGATCACCTGACTCATCATGCACTGATCACGTGGCTGATCACACACATATCACGTGACTGATCATGCACTCATCACGTGGATATCATGCACTGATCACTTGTTTGTTCATACACTGTTCACGTGTCTGACCATGCACTGCTCACGTTGCTGATCATACACTGTTCACGTAACTGATCATGCACTGATCACTTGGATATCATGCACTGATCACGTGGCTGATCATACACTGTTCTCGTGTCTGAGCATGCACTGCTCACGTGGCTGATCATACACTGCTCACGTAACTGATCATGCACTGATCACGTGGCTATCACGCACTGATCACGTGGCTGAACATGCACTGTTCACGTGGCTGATCACACACCTGTCACGTGACATATCATGCACTGATCACGTGGCACTCATGCACTGATCACGTGGCTGATCATACTCTGCTCACGTAACTCATCATGCACACATCACGTTTCTATCATGCACTGCTCACGTGGATCGTCATGGAATGATCACGTAGCTACCATATACTGGTCACGTGACTGATCATGCACAGATCACGTAAATGATCATGCACTGATCACATGACTGATCTTGTACTGATCACATGACTGATCACGCACTGATCACGTGGCTATCATGCACTGCTCACTTGGCTGATCATGAAATGATCACGCAGCTACCATGTACTGGTCACGTGACTGATCATGCACTGGTCACGTGGCTGATCATGCACTGATCACGTGACTGATCATGCACTGATCACGTGACTGATCATGCACACATCACGTGGCTATCATGCACTGCACACGTGGCTCGTCATGCAATGATCACGTAGCTACCATATACTGGTCACGCGACTGATCATGCACAGATCACGTAAATGATCATGCACTGTTCCCGAGACTGATCATGTACTGATCACGTGACTGATCATGCACTGATCACGTGGCTATCATGCTCTCCTCACGTGGGTGATCATGCAATGATCATGTAGCAACCATGTACTGGTCACCTGACTGATCATGCACTGATCATGTAATTGATCCAGCACTGATCATGTGGCTCATCATGCACTGATCACGTGACTGTTCTCAAACTGATCACTTGACTGATCATGCACTGATCACGTAGGTATCATGCACTGATCACGTTGCTGATCATACACTGTTCACGTGTCTATCATGCAGTGCTCACGTGGCTGATCCTGCAATGATCACGTAGCTTACATGTACTGGTCACGTGACTGATCATGCAATGGTAACGTAATTGATCATGCACTGATCACGTGACTGATATTGTACTGATCACGTGATTGATCATGCACTGATCACGTGTCTATCATGCACTGCTTACGTGGCTGATCATACAATGTTCACGTAGCTACCATGTACTGGTCACATGACTGATCATGCACTGATCACGTAATTGATCATGCACTGATCAAGTGGCTGATCATACACTGATCACGTGGCTGATCATGCACTGATCACGTGGCTATCATGCACTGATCACGTGGCTGATCATACACTGATCACGTGACTGATCATGCACTGTTCACGAGACTGATCATGCACTGATCCCGTGGATATCATGCACTGATCACGTGTTTGATCATACACTGTTCACGTGTCTGACCATGCACTGCTCACGTGGCTGATCATACACTGTTCACGTAACTGATCATGCACTGATCACGTGGATATCATGCACTGATCACGTGGCTGAACATGCACTGTTCACGTGGCTTATCACACACCTGTCACGTGACTGATCATGCACTGATCACCTGGCCCTCATGCACTGATCACGTGGCTGATCATATTCTGCTCACGTAACTGATCATGCACACATCAGGTGGCTATCATGCACTTCTCACCTGGCTGGTCATGCAATGTTCACGTAGGTACAATATACTGGTCACGTGACTGATCATGCACAGATCACGTAAATGATCATGCACTGTTCACGTGACTGATCATGTACTGATCATGTGACTGATCACACACTGATCACGTGGCTATCATGCACTGCTCACGTGGCTGATCATGCAATGATCACGTAGCAACCATGTACTGGTCACGTGACTGATCATGCACTGATCACGTGGCTGATCACACACGTATCACGTTTCTGATCATGCACTGATCACGTGGTTATCATGCACTGATCACGTGGCTATCATTCACTGATCACGTGGATATCATGCACGGATCACGTGGCTGATCACACACGTATCACGTGCTTGGTCATGCACTGATCACGTGACTATCATGCACTGATCACGTGGCTATCATTCACTGATCACGTGTCTGACCATGCACTGATCACGTGGCTGATCATACACTGCTCACGTAATTGATCATGCACTGATCATGTGGCTGATCATGCACTGATCACGTGGCTGATCATGCACTGATCACGTGACTGATCATGCACTGATCACGTGACTGATCATGCACTGATCACGTGGCTATCATGCACTGATCACTTGGCTGGTCATACACTGATCACGCAGCTACCATGTACTGGTCACGTGACTGATCATGCACTGATGACGTAATTGATCATGCACTGATCATGTGGCTGATCATGCACTGATCACTTGACTGATCATGCACTGATCACGTGACTTATCATGCACTGATCACGTGGCTATCATACACTGATCACATGGCTGGTCATACACTGATCACGTGCCTGGTCATGCACAGATTACATGACTGATCATGCCCTGATCACGTCACTGATCATGCACTGATCACGTGGCTATCATGCACTACTCAAGTGGCTGATCATGCAATGATCATGTAGCTACCATGTATCGGTCACGTGACTGATCATACACCCATCAGGTGACTGATCATGCACTGATCACGTGGCTATCATGCACTGTTCACGTGGCTGATCATACACTGATCACCTGCCTGGTCATGCACAGATCACGTGACTAATCATGAACTGATCACCTAGCAATCATTCACTGATCACCTGGCTGATCATGCACTGATCACGTGGCTATCATGCAATGATCACGTGGCTATCATGCACTGATCACGTGGCTGATCATGCACTGATACCGTGACTGAGCATGGACTGATCACATGACTATCATGTAGTGATCACGTGACTTAATGGCGCGGATCATGTGACTGATCATGCGCTGAGCATGTTTGCTATCATACACTGATCATGTGCCTCTGGAGGCAATAAACAAAGAGCTGAGTAGGCATAAATCAAACAGTCAGCAGGCAATAATCATGGAACTCAGCTGTGAGGAATCATGCTGCTCAGCTGGCAATAATCAAGCAGCTGAGCAGGCAGGAATTACACAGCACAGCTGGCAATTGTCAAGCAGATGACAGGCAGGAATCATGCAGCTCAGCTGGCAATTGTCAAGCAGATGAGCAGACAGGAATCATGCAGCTCAGCAGGCCCTGATCACGTGACTGAGCATGCACTGTTCACCTGGCTGATCATACACTGATCACGTGATTGATCAAGCACTGATCACTTGGATATCATGCACTGATCACGTGGCTAATCATACACTGTTCACGTGTCTGACCATGCACTGATCACGTGGCTGATCATACACTGATAACGTGACGATCATGCACTGATCACGTGGCTATCATGCACTGATCACTTGGCTGGTCATACTGATCACGTGCCTCGTCATGCACTGATCACGTGGCTGATCATGCACTGATCACGTGACTGATCATGCACTGATCACGTGGCTATCATGCAGTGATCACGTGGCTATCATGCACAGATCACATGGCTGATCATGCAATGTTCACGTAGCTACCATATACTGGTCACGTGACTGATCATGCACTGATCATGTGGCTGATCATGCACTGATCACGTGACTGATCATGCACTGTTCACGAGACTCATCATGCACAGATCACGTGGATATCATGCACTGATCACGTGTTTGATCATACACTGTTCACGTGTCTGACCATGCACTGCTCACGTGGCTGGTCATACACTGTTCACGTAACTGATCATGCACTGATCACGTGGATATCATGCACTGATCACGTGGCTGAACATGCACTGTTCACGTGGCTTACCACACACCTGTCACGTGACTGAATATGCACTGATCACGTGGCACTCATGCACTGATCACGTGGCTGATCATACTCTGCTCACGTAACTGATCATGCACACATCACGTGGCTATCATGCACTTCTCACCTGGCTGGTCATGCAATGTTCACATAGCTACCATATACTGGTCACGTGACTGATCATGCTCAGATCACGTAAATGATCAGGCACTGTTCAGTTGACTGATCATGTACTGATCACGTGACTGATCATGCACTGATCACGTGGCTATCATGCACTGCTCACGTGGTTGATCATGCAATGATCACGTAGCAACCATGTACTGGTCACGTGACTGATCATGCACTGATCACGTAATTAATCCTGCACTGATCACCTGACTCATCATGCACTGATCACGTGGCTGATCACACACATATCACGTGACTGATCATGCACTCATCACGTGGATATCATGCACTGATCACTTGTTTGTTCATACACTGTTCACGTGTCTGACCATGCACTGCTCACGTGGCTGATCATACACTGTTCACGTAACTGATCATGCACTGATCACGTGGATATCATGCACTGATCACGTGGCTGAACATGCACTGTTCACGTGGCTTATCACACACCTGTCACGTGACTGATCATGCACTGATCACGTGGCACTCATGCACTGATCACGTGGCTGATCATATTCTGCTCACATAACTGATCATGCACACATCAGGTGGCTATCATGCACTTGTCACCTGGCTGGTCATGGAATATTCACGTAGCTACCATATACTGGTCACGTGACTGATCATGCACAGATCACGTAAATGATCATGCACTGATCACGTGACTGATCATGTACTGATCACATGACTGATCACGCACTGATCACGTGGCTATCATGCACTGCTCACTTGGCTGATCATGAAATGATCACGCAGCTACCATGTACTGGTCACGTGACTGATCATGCACTGATCACGTGGCTGATCATGCACTGATCACGTGACTGATCATGCACTGATCACGTCACTGATCATGCAGTGATAACGTGCCTATCATGCACTGATCACTTGGCTGGTCATACACTCATCACGCAGCTACCATGTACTGGTCACGTGACTGATCATGCACTGATGACGTAATTGATGCACTGATCATGTGGCTGATCATGCACTGATCACTTGACTGATCATGCACTGATCACGTGACTTATCATGCACTGATCACCTGGCTATCATACACTGATCACATGGCTGGTCATACACTGATCACGTGCCTGGTCATGCACAGATCACGTGACTAATCATGAACTGATCACGTAGCAATCATTCACTGATCACCTGGCTGATCATGCACTGATCACGTGACTTATCATGCACTGATCACGTGACTATCATACACTGATCACATGGCTGGTCATACACTGATCCCGTGCCTGGTCATGCACAGATTACATGACTGATCATGCACTGATCACGTCACTGATCATGCACTGATCACGTGGCTATCATGCACTACTCACGTGGATGATCATGCAATGATCATGTAGCTACCATGTACCGGTCACGTGACTGATCATACACCCATCAGGTGACTGATCATGCACTGATCACGTGGCTATCATGCACTGTTCAAGTGGCTGATCATACACTGATCACCTGCCTGGTCATGCACAGATCACGTGACTAATCATGAACTGATCACGTAGCAATCATTCACTGATCACCTGGCTGATCATGCACTGATCACGTGGCTATCATGCAATGATCACGTGGCTATCATGCACTGATCACGTGGCTCATCATGCACTGATACCGTGACTGAGCATGGACTGATCACATGACTATCATGTAGTGATCACGTGACTTAATGGCGCTGACAATGTGACTGATCATGCGCTGAGCATGTTTGCTATCATACACTGATCATGTGCCTCTGGAGGCAATAAACAAAGAGCTGAGTAGGCATAAATCAAACAGTCAGCAGGCAATAATCATGGAACTCAGCTGTGAGGAATCATGCTGCTCAGCTGGCAATAATCAAGCAGCTGAGCAGGCAGGAATTACGCAGCACAGCTGGCAATTGTCAAGCAGATGACAGGCAGGAATCGTGCAGCTCAGCTGGCAATTGTCAAGCAGATGAGCAGACAGTAATCACGCAGCTCAGCAGGCCCTGATCACGTGACTGAGCATGCACTGTTCACCTGGCTGATCATACACAGATCACGTGATTGATCAAGCACTGATCACTTGGATATCATGCACTGATCACGTGGCTAATCATACACTGTTCACGTGTCTGACCATGCACTGATCACGTGGCTGATCATACACTTCTCACGTAACTGATCAAGCACTGATCACTTGGATATCATGCACTGATCACGTGGCTAATCATACACTGTTCACGTGTCTGACCATGCACTGATCACGTGGCTGATCATACACTTCTCACGTAACTGATCATGCACTGATCACGTAACTGATCATGCACTGATCACGTGGCTATCATGCACTGAATACGTGGCTGAACATGCACGGTTCACGTGGCTGATCACACACCTGTCACATGACATATCATGCACTGATCACGTGGCACTCATGCACTGATCACGTGGCTGATCATACTCTGCTCATGTAACTCATCATGCACACATCACGTGGCTATCAGGCACTGCTCACGTGGTTCGTCATGGAATGATCAAGAAGCTACCATATACTGGTCACGTGACTGATCATGCACAGATCACGTAAATGATAATGCACTGTTCACGTGACTGATCATGTACTGATCACGTGACTGATCATACACTCATCACGGGACTGATCGTGCAGTGATCACGGCGCTATCATGCATTGACTACATGACTCCACATGCACTGATCACGTGGATGATCATGCACTTATCACCTGACTGCCCATGCACTGATCACGTGGATAAACATACACTGACCATGTGACAGGTCATGCAGTGATCACGCGGCTATCATGCACTGCTCACGTGGCTGATCATGCAATGATCACGTAGCTACCATGTACTGGTCACGTGAGTGATCATGCACTGATCACGTAATTGATCATACACTGATCGGGTGACTTATCATGCACTGTTCACGTGACTGATCATGCACTGATCACGTGAGTGATCATGCACTGATCTCGTTGCTATCATGCACGGTTCACATGGCTGATCATGCAATGATCACGTAGCTACCATGTACTGGTCACGTGACTATCATGCACTGATCACGTAATTGATCATGCACTGATCAAGTGGCTGATCATACACTGATCACGTGACTGATCATGCACTGATCACGTGGCTGATCATGCAATGATCATGTAGCTACCATGTACTGGTCACGTGACTGATCATGCACTGATCACGTAATTGATCATGCACTGATCACGTGGCTGATCATGCACTAATCACGTGACTGGTCATGCACTGATCACGTGGCTGATCATGCACTGATCACGTGACTGATCATGCACACATCACGTGGCTATCATGCACTGCACACGTGGCTCGTCATGCAATGATCACGTAGCTACCATATACTGGTCACGCGACTGATCATGCACAGATCACGTAAATGATCATGCACTGTTCCCGAGACTGATCATGTACTGATCACGTGACTGATCATGCACTGATCACGTGGCTATCATGCTCTCCTCACGTGGGTGATCATGCAATGATCATGTAGCAACCATGTACTGGTCACCTGACTGATCATGCACTGATCATGTAATTGATCCAGCACTGATCATGTGGCTCATCATGCACTGATCACGTGACTGTTCTCAAACTGATCACTTGACTGATCATGCACTGATCACGTAGGTATCATGCACTGATCACGTGGCTGATCATACACTGTTCACGTGTCTATCATGCAGTGCTCACGTGGCTGATCCTGCAATGATCACGTAGCTTACATGTACTGGTCACGTGACTGATCATGCAATGGTAACGTAATTGATCATGCACTGATCACGTGACTGATATTGTACTGATCACGTGATTGATCATGCACTGATCACGTGTCTATCATGCACTGCTTACGTGGCTGATCATACAATGTTCACATAGCTACCATGTACTGGTCACATGACTGATCATGCACTGATCACGTAATTGATCATGCACTGATCAAGTGGCTGATCATACACTGATCACGTGGCTGATCATGCACTGATCACGTGGCTATCATGCACTGATCACGTGGCTGATCATACACTGATCACGTGACTGATCATGCACTGTTCACGAGACTGATCATGCACTGATCCCGTGGATATCATGCACTGATCACGTGTTTGATCATACACTGTTCACGTGTCTGACCATGCACTGCTCACGTGGCTGATCATACACTGTTCACGTAACTGATCATGCACTGATCACGTGGATATCATGCACTGATCACGTGGCTGAACATGCACTGTTCACGTGGCTTATCACACACCTGTCACGTGACTGATCATGCACTGATCACGTGGCCCTCATGCACTGATCACGTGGCTGATCATATTCTGCTCACGTAACTGATCATGCACACATCAGGTGGCTATCATGCACTTCTCACCTGGCTGGTCATGCAATGTTCACGTAGGTACAATATACTGGTCACGTGACTGATCATGCACAGATCACGTAAATGATCATGCACTGTTCACGTGACTGATCATGTACTGATCATGTGACTGATCACACACTGATCACGTGGCTATCATGCACTGCTCACGTGGCTGATCATGCAATGATCACGTAGCAACCATGTACTGGTCACGTTACTGATCATGCACTGATCACGTGGCTGATCACACACGTATCACGTTTCTGATCATGCACTGATCACGTGGTTATCATGCACTGATCACGTGGCTATCATTCACTGATAACGTGGATATCATGCACGGATCACGTGGCTGATCACACACGTATCACGTGCTTGGTCATGCACTGATCACGTGACTATCATGCACTGATCACGTGGCTATCATTCACTGATCACGTGTCTGACCATGCACTGATCACGTGGCTGATCATACACTGCTCACGTAATTGATCATGCACTGATCATGTGGCTGATCATGCACTGATCACGTGGCTGATCATGCACTGATCACGTGGCTATCATGCACTGATCACTTGGCTGGTCATACACTGATCACGCAGCTACCATGTACTGGTCACGTGACTGATCATGCACTGATGACATAATTGATCATGCACTGATCATGTGGCTGATCATGCACTGATCACTTGACTGATCATGCACTGATCACGTGACTTACCATGCACTGATCACGTGGCTATCATACACTGATCACATGGTTGGTCATACACTGATCACGTGCCTGGTCATGCACAGATTACATGACTGATCATGCCCTGATCACGTCACTGATCATGCACTGATCACGTGGCTATCATGCACTGATCACGTGGCTATCATTCACTGATCACGTGTCTGACCATGCACTGATCACGTGGCTGATCATACACTGCTCACGTAATTGATCATGCACTGATCATGTGGCTGATCATGCACTGATCACGTGACTATCATGCACTGATCACGTGGCTATCATTCACTGATCACGTGTCTGACCATGCACTGATCACGTGGCTGATCATACACTGCTCACGTAATTGATCATGCACTGATCATGTGGCTGATCATGCACTGATCACGTGACTGATCATGCACTGATCACGTGGCTATCATGCACTGATCACTTGGCTGGTCATACACTGATCACGCAGCTACCATGTACTGGTCACGTGACTGATCATGCACTGATGACGTAATTGATCATGCACTGATCATGTGGCTGATCATGCACTGATCACTTGACTGATCATGCACTGATCACGTGACTTACCATGCACTGATCACGTGGCTATCATACACTGATCACATGGCTGGTCATACACTGATCACGTGCCTGGTCATGCACAGATTACATGACTGATCATGCCCTGATCAGGTCACTGATCATGCACTGATCACGTGACTGATCATGTACTGATCACATGACTGATCACGCACTGATCACGTGGCTATCATGCACTGCTCACTTGGCTGATCATGAAATGATCACGCAGTTACCATGTACTGGTCACGTGACTGATCATGCACTGATCACGTAATTAATCCTGCACTGATCACCTGACTCATCATGCACTGATCACGTGGCTGATCACACACATATCACGTGACTGATCATGCACTCATCACGTGGATATCATGCACTGATCACTTGTTTGTTCATACACTGTTCACGTGTCTGACCATGCACTGCTCACGTGGCTGATCATACACTGTTCACGTAACTGATCATGCACTGATCACGTGTATATCATGCACTGATCACGTGGCTGAACATGCACTGTTCACGTGGCTTATCACACACCTGTCACGTGACTGATCATGCACTGATCACGTGGCACTCATGCACTGATCACGTGGCTGCTCATATTCTGCTCTCATAACTGATCATGCACACATCAGGTGGCTATCATGCACTTGTCACCTGGCTGGTCATGGAATATTCACGTAGCTACCATATACTGGTCACATGACTGATCATGCACAGATCACGTAAATGATCATGCACTGATCACGTGACTGATCATGTACTGATCACATGACTGATCACGCACTGATCACCTGGCTATCATGCACTGCTCACTTGGCTGATCATGAAATGATCACGCAGCTACCATGTACTGGTCACGTGACTGATCATGCACTGGTCACGTGGCTGATCATGCACTGATCACGTGACTGATCATGCACTGATCACGTCACTGCTCATGCAGTGATAACGTGCCTATCATGCACTGATCACTTGGCTGGTCATACACTCATCACGCAGCTACCATGTACTGGTAACGTGACTGATCATGCACTGATGACGTAATTGATCATGCACTGATCATGTGGCTGATCATGCACTGATCACTTGCCTGATCATGCACTGATCACGTGACTTATCATGCACTGATCACCTGGCTATCATACACTGATCACATGGCTGGTCATACACTGATCACGTGCCTGGTCATGCACAGATCACGTGACTAATCATGAACTGATCACGTAGCAATCATTCACTGATCACCTGGCTGATCATGCACTGATCACGTGACTTATCATGCACTGATCACGTGGCTATCATACACTGATCACATGGCTGGTCATACACTGTTCCCGTGCCTGGTCATGCACAGATTACATGACTGATCATGCACTGATCACGTCACTGATCATGCACTGATCACGTGGCTATCATGCACTACTCACGTGGATGATCATGCAATGATCATGTAGCTACCATGTACCGGTCACGTGACTGATCATACACCCATCAGGTGACTGATCATGCACTGATCACGTGGCTATCATGCACTGTTCACGTGGCTGATCATACACTGATCACCTGCCTGGTCATGCACAGATCACGTGACTAATCATGAACTGATCACCTAGCAATCATTGACTGATCACCTGGCTGATCATGCACTGATCACGTGGCTATCATGCAATGATCACGTGGCTATCATGCACTGATCACGTGGCTCATCATGCACTGATACCGTGACTGAGCATGGACTGATCACATGACTATCATGTAGTGATCACGTGACTTAATGGCGCTGACAATGTGACTGATCATGCGCTGAGCATGTTTGCTATCATACACTGATCATGTGCCTCTGGAGGCAATAAACAAAGAGCTGAGTAGGCATAAATCAAACAGTCAGCAGGCAATAATCATGGAACTCAGCTGTGAGGAATCATGCTGCTCAGCTGGCAATAATCAAGCAGCTGAGCAGGCAGGAATTACGCAGCACAGCTGGCAATTGTCAAGCAGATGACAGGCAGGAATCGTGCAGCTCAGCTGGCAATTGTCAAGCAGATGAGCAGACAGTAATCACGCAGCTCAGCAGGCCCTGATCACGTGACTGAGCATGCACTGTTCACCTGGCTGATCATACACAGATCACGTGATTGATCAAGCACTGGTCACTTGGATATCATGCACTGATCACGTGCCTAATCATACACTGTTCACGTGTCTGACCATGCACTGATCACGTGGCTGATCATACACTTCTCACGTAACTGATCAAGCACTGATCACTTGGATATCATGCACTGATCACGTGGCTAATCATACACTGTTCACGTGTCTGACCATGCACTGATCACGTGGCTGATCATACACTTCTCACGTAACTGATCATGCACTGATCACGTAACTGATCATGCACTGATCACGTGGCTATCATGCACTGAATACGTGGCTGAACATGCACGGTTCACGTGGCTGATCACACACCTGTCACATGACATATCATGCACTGATCACGTGGCACTCATGCACTGATCACGTGGCTGATCATACTCTGCTCATGTAACTCATCATGCACACATCACGTGGCTATCAGGCACTGCTCACGTGGTTCGTCATGGAATGATCAAGAAGCTACCATATACTGGTCACGTGACTGATCATGCACAGATCACGTAAATGATAATGCACTGTTCACGTGACTGATCATGTACTGATCACGTGACTGATCATACACTCATCACGGGACTGATCGTGCAGTGATCACGGCGCTATCATGCATTGACTACATGACTCCACATGCACTGATCACGTGGATGATCATGCACTTATCACCTGACTGCCCATGCACTGATCACGTGGATAAACATACACTGACCATGTGACAGGTCATGCAGTGATCACGCGGCTATCATGCACTGCTCACGTGGCTGATCATGCAATGATCACGTAGCTACCATGTACTGGTCACGTGAGTGATCATGCACTGATCACGTAATTGATCATACACTGATCAGGTGACTTATCATGCACTGTTCACGTGACTGATCATGCACTGATCACGTGAGTGATCATGCACTGATCTCGTTGCTATCATGCACGGTTCACATGGCTGATCATGCAATGATCACGTAGCTACCATGTACTGGTCACGTGACTATCATGCACTCATCACTTAATTGATCATGCACTGATCAAGTGGCTGATCATACACTGATCACGTGACTGATCATGCACTGATCACGTGGCTGATCATGCAATGATCATGTAGCTACCATGTACTGGTCACGTGACTGATCATGCACTGATCTCGTGGCTGATCATGCACTAATCACGTGACTGGTCATGCACTGATCACGTGGCTGATCATGCACTGATCACGTGACTGATCATGCACACATCACGTGGCTATCATGCACTGCACACGTGGCTCGTCATGCAATGATCACGTAGCTACCATATACTGGTCACGCGACTGATCATGCACAGATCACGTAAATGATCATGCACTGTTCCCGAGACTGATCATGTACTGATCACGTGACTGATCATGCACTGATCACGTGGCTATCATGCTCTCCTCACGTGGGTGATCATGCAATGATCATGTAGCAACCATGTACTGGTCACCTGACTGATCATGCACTGATCATGTAATTGATCCAGCACTGATCATGTGGCTCATCATGCACTGATCACGTGACTGTTCTCAAACTGATCACTTGACTGATCATGCACTGATCACGTAGGTATCATGCACTGATCACGTGGCTGATCATACACTGTTCACGTGTCTATCATGCAGTGCTCACGTGGCTGATCCTGCAATGATCACGTAGCTTACATGTACTGGTCACGTGACTGATCATGCAATGGTAACGTAATTGATCATGCACTGATCACGTGACTGATATTGTACTGATCACGTGATTGATCATGCACTGATCACGTGTCTATCATGCAGTGCTTACGTGGCTGATCATACAATGTTCACATAGCTACCATGTACTGGTCACATGACTGATCATGCACTGATCACGTAATTGATCATGCACTGATCAAGTGGCTGATCATACACTGATCACGTGGCTGATCATGCACTGATCACGTGGCTATCATGCACTGATCACGTGGCTGATCATACACTGATCACGTGACTGATCATGCACTGTTCACGAGACTGATCATGCACTGATCCCGTGGATATCATGCACTGATCACGTGTTTGATCATACACTGTTCACGTGTCTGACCATGCACTGCTCACGTGGCTGATCATACACTGTTCACGTAACTGATCATGCACTGATCACGTGGATATCATGCACTGATCACGTGGCTGAACATGCACTGTTCACGTGGCTTATCACACACCTGTCACGTGACTGATCATGCACTGATCACGTGGCCCTCATGCACTGATCACGTGGCTGATCATATTCTGCTCACGTAACTGATCATGCACACATCAGGTGGCTATCATGCACTTCTCACCTGGCTGGTCATGCAATGTTCACGTAGGTACAATATACTGGTCACGTGACTGATCATGCACAGATCACGTAAATGATCATGCACTGTTCACGTGACTGATCATGTACTGATCATGTGACTGATCACACACTGATCACGTGGCTATCATGCACTGCTCACGTGGCTGATCATGCAATGATCACGTAGCAACCATGTACTGGTCACGTTACTGATCATGCACTGATCACGTGGCTGATCACACACGTATCACGTTTCTGATCATGCACTGATCACGTGGTTATCATGCACTGATCACGTGGCTATCATTCACTGATAACGTGGATATCATGCACGGATCACGTGGCTGATCACACACGTATCACGTGCTTGGTCATGCACTGATCACGTGACTATCATGCACTGATCACGTGGCTATCATTCACTGATCACGTGTCTGACCATGCACTGATCACGTGGCTGATCATACACTGCTCACGTAATTGATCATGCACTGATCATGTGGCTGATCATGCACTGATCACGTGGCTGATCATGCACTGATCACGTGGCTATCATGCACTGATCACTTGGCTGGTCATACACTGATCACGCAGCTACCATGTACTGGTCACGTGACTGATCATGCACTGATGACATAATTGATCATGCACTGATCATGTGGCTGATCATGCACTGATCACTTGACTGATCATGCACTGATCACGTGACTTACCATGCACTGATCACGTGGCTATCATACACTGATCACATGGTTGGTCATACACTGATCACGTGCCTGGTCATGCACAGATTACATGACTGATCATGCCCTGATCACGTCACTGATCATGCACTGATCACGTGGCTATCATGCACTGATCACGTGGCTATCATTCACTGATCACGTGTCTGACCATGCACTGATCACGTGGCTGATCATACACTGCTCACGTAATTGATCATGCACTGATCATGTGGCTGATCATGCACTGATCACGTGACTATCATGCACTGATCACGTGGCTATCATTCACTGATCACGTGTCTGACCATGCACTGATCACGTGGCTGATCATACACTGCTCACGTAATTGATCATGCACTGATCATGTGGCTGATCATGCACTGATCACGTGACTGATCATGCACTGATCACGTGGCTATCATGCACTGATCACTTGGCTGGTCATACACTGATCACGCAGCTACCATGTACTGGTCACGTGACTGATCATGCACTGATGACGTAATTGATCATGCACTGATCATGTGGCTGATCATGCACTGATCACTTGACTGATCATGCACTGATCACGTGACTTACCATGCACTGATCACGTGGCTATCATACACTGATCACATGGCTGGTCATACACTGATCACGTGCCTGGTCATGCACAGATTACATGACTGATCATGCCCTGATCAGGTCACTGATCATGCACTGATCACGTGACTGATCATGTACTGATCACATGACTGATCACGCACTGATCACGTGGCTATCATGCACTGCTCACTTGGCTGATCATGAAATGATCACGCAGTTACCATGTACTGGTCACGTGACTGATCATGCACTGATCACGTAATTAATCCTGCACTGATCACCTGACTCATCATGCACTGATCACGTGGCTGATCACACACATATCACGTGACTGATCATGCACTCATCACGTGGATATCATGCACTGATCACTTGTTTGTTCATACACTGTTCACGTGTCTGACCATGCACTGCTCACGTGGCTGATCATACACTGTTCACGTAACTGATCATGCACTGATCACGTGTATATCATGCACTGATCACGTGGCTGAACATGCACTGTTCACGTGGCTTATCACACACCTGTCACGTGACTGATCATGCACTGATCACGTGGCACTCATGCACTGATCACGTGGCTGCTCATATTCTGCTCTCATAACTGATCATGCACACATCAGGTGGCTATCATGCACTTGTCACCTGGCTGGTCATGGAATATTCACGTAGCTACCATATACTGGTCACATGACTGATCATGCACAGATCACGTAAATGATCATGCACTGATCACGTGACTGATCATGTACTGATCACATGACTGATCACGCACTGATCACCTGGCTATCATGCACTGCTCACTTGGCTGATCATGAAATGATCACGCAGCTACCATGTACTGGTCACGTGACTGATCATGCACTGGTCACGTGGCTGATCATGCACTGATCACGTGACTGATCATGCACTGATCACGTCACTGCTCATGCAGTGATAACGTGCCTATCATGCACTGATCACTTGGCTGGTCATACACTCATCACGCAGCTACCATGTACTGGTAACGTGACTGATCATGCACTGATGACGTAATTGATCATGCACTGATCATGTGGCTGATCATGCACTGATCACTTGCCTGATCATGCACTGATCACGTGACTTATCATGCACTGATCACCTGGCTATCATACACTGATCACATGGCTGGTCATACACTGATCACGTGCCTGGTCATGCACAGATCACGTGACTAATCATGAACTGATCACGTAGCAATCATTCACTGATCACCTGGCTGATCATGCACTGATCACGTGACTTATCATGCACTGATCACGTGGCTATCATACACTGATCACATGGCTGGTCATACACTGTTCCCGTGCCTGGTCATGCACAGATTACATGACTGATCATGCACTGATCACGTCACTGATCATGCACTGATCACGTGGCTATCATGCACTACTCACGTGGATGATCATGCAATGATCATGTAGCTACCATGTACCGGTCACGTGACTGATCATACACCCATCAGGTGACTGATCATGCACTGATCACGTGGCTATCATGCACTGTTCACGTGGCTGATCATACACTGATCACCTGCCTGGTCATGCACAGATCACGTGACTAATCATGAACTGATCACCTAGCAATCATTGACTGATCACCTGGCTGATCATGCACTGATCACGTGGCTATCATGCAATGATCACGTGGCTATCATGCACTGATCACGTGGCTCATCATGCACTGATACCGTGACTGAGCATGGACTGATCACATGACTATCATGTAGTGATCACGTGACTTAATGGCGCTGACAATGTGACTGATCATGCGCTGAGCATGTTTGCTATCATACACTGATCATGTGCCTCTGGAGGCAATAAACAAAGAGCTGAGTAGGCATAAATCAAACAGTCAGCAGGCAATAATCATGGAACTCAGCTGTGAGGAATCATGCTGCTCAGCTGGCAATAATCAAGCAGCTGAGCAGGCAGGAATTACGCAGCACAGCTGGCAATTGTCAAGCAGATGACAGGCAGGAATCGTGCAGCTCAGCTGGCAATTGTCAAGCAGATGAGCAGACAGTAATCACGCAGCTCAGCAGGCCCTGATCACGTGACTGAGCATGCACTGTTCACCTGGCTGATCATACACAGATCACGTGATTGATCAAGCACTGGTCACTTGGATATCATGCACTGATCACGTGCCTAATCATACACTGTTCACGTGTCTGACCATGCACTGATCACGTGGCTGATCATACACTTCTCACGTAACTGATCAAGCACTGATCACTTGGATATCATGCACTGATCACGTGGCTAATCATACACTGTTCACGTGTCTGACCATGCACTGATCACGTGGCTGATCATACACTTCTCACGTAACTGATCATGCACTGATCACGTAACTGATCATGCACTGATCACGTGGCTATCATGCACTGAATACGTGGCTGAACATGCACGGTTCATGTGGCTGATCACACACCTGTCACATGACATATCATGCACTGATCACGTGGCACTCATGCACTGATCACGTGGCTGATCATACTCTGCTCATGTAACTCATCATGCACACATCACGTGGCTATCAGTCACTGCTCACGTGGTTCGTCATGGAATGATCAAGAAGCTACCATATACTGGTCACGTGACTGATCATGCACAGATCACGTAAATGATAATGCACTGTTCACGTGACTGATCATGTACTGATCACGTGACTGATCATACACTCATCACGGGACTGATCGTGCAGTGATCACGGCGCTATCATGCATTGACTACATGACTCCACATGCACTGATCACGTGGATGATCATGCACTTATCACCTGACTGCCCATGCACTGATCACGTGGATAAACATACACTGACCATGTGACAGGTCATGCAGTGATCACGCGGCTATCATGCACTGCTCACGTGGCTGATCATGCAATGATCACGTAGCTACCATGTACTGGTCACGTGAGTGATCATGCACTGATCACGTAATTGATCATACACTGATCAGGTGACTTATCATGCACTGTTCACGTGACTGATCATGCACTGATCACGTGAGTGATCATGCACTGATCTCATTGCTATCATGCACGGTTCACATGGCTGATCATGCAATGATCACGTAGCTACCATGTACTGGTCACGTGACTATCATGCACTCATCACTTAATTGATCATGCACTGATCAAGTGGCTGATCATACACTGTTCACGTGTCTGACCATGCACTGCTCACGTGGCTGATCATACACTGTTCACGTAACTGATCATGCACTGATCACGTGGATATCATGCACTGATCACGTGGCTGAACATGCACTGTTCACGTGGCTTATCACACACCTGTCACGTGACTGATCATGCACTGATCACGTGGCCCTCATGCACTGATCACGTGGCTGATCATATTCTGCTCACGTAACTGATCATGCACACATCAGGTGGCTATCATGCACTTCTCACCTGGCTGGTCATGCAATGTTCACGTAGGTACAATATACTGGTCACGTGACTGATCATGCACAGATCACGTAAATGATCATGCACTGTTCACGTGACTGATCATGTACTGATCATGTGACTGATCACACACTGATCACTTGGCTATCATGCACTGCTCACGTGGCTGATCATGCAATGATCACGTAGCAA
This sequence comes from Bos taurus, assembly GCF_002263795.3. NCBI lineage: Eukaryota > Metazoa > Chordata > Mammalia > Artiodactyla > Bovidae > Bos > Bos taurus. Next base: position 20,671 of record NW_020191434.1, read on the forward strand.
CCATGTACTGGTCACGTGACTGATCATGCACTGATCACGTGGCTGATCACACACGTATCACGTTTCTGATCATGCACTGATCACGTGGTTATCATGCACTGATCACGTGGCTATCATTCACTGATAACGTGGATATCATGCACGGATCACGTGGCTGATCATACACTGTTCACGTGTCTGACCATGCACTGCTCACGTGGCTGGTCATACACTGTTCACGTAACTGATCATGCACTGATCACGTGGATATCATGCACTGATCACGTGGCTGAACATGCACTGTTCACGTGGCTTACCACACACCTGTCACGTGACTGAATATGCACTGATCACGTGGCACTCATGCACTGATCACGTGGCTGATCATACTCTGCTCACGTAACTGATCATGCACACATCACGTGGCTATCATGCACTTCTCACCTGGCTGTTCATGCAATGTTCACATAGCTACCATATACTGGTCACGTGACTGATCATGCTCAGATCACGTAAATGATCAGGCACTGTTCAGTTGACTGATCATGTACTGATCACGTGACTGATCATGCACTGATCACGTGGCTATCATGCACTGCTCACGTGGCTGATCATGCAATGATCACGTAGCAAGCATGTACTGGTCACGTGACTGATCATGCACTGATCACGTAATTAATCCTGCACTGATCACCTGACTCATCATGCACTGATCACGTGGCTGATCACACACATATCACGTGACTGATCATGCACTCATCACGTGGATATCATGCACTGATCACTTGTTTGTTCATACACTGTTCACGTGTCTGACCATGCACTGCTCACTTTGCTGATCATACACTGTTCACGTAACTGATCATGCACTGATCACGTGGATATCATGCACTGATCACGTGGCTGAACATGCACTGTTCACGTGGCTTATCACACACCTGTCACGTGACTGATCATGCACTGATCACGTGGCACTCATGCACTGATCACGTGGCTGATCATATTCTGCTCACATAACTGATCATGCACACATCAGGTGGCTATCATGCACTTGTCACCTGGCTGGTCATGGAATATTCACGTAGCTACCATATACTGGTCACGTGACTGATCATGCACAGATCACGTAAATGATCATGCACTGATCACGTGACTGATCATGTACTGATCACATGACTGATCACGCACTGATCACGTGGCTATCATGCACTGCTCACTTGGCTGATCATGAAATGATCACGCAGCTACCATGTACTGTTCACGTGACTGATCATGCACTGGTCACGTGGCTGATCATGCACTGATCACGTGACTGATCATGCACTGATCACGTGACTGATCATGCACACATCACGTGGCTATCATGCACTGCACACGTGGCTCGTCATGCAATGATCACGTAGCTACCATATACTGGTCACGCGACTGATCATGCACAGATCACGTAAATGATCATGCACTGTTCCCGAGACTGATCATGTACTGATCACGTGACTGATCATGCACTGATCACGTGGCTATCATGCTCTCCTCACGTGGGTGATCATGCAATGATCATGTAGCAACCATGTACTGGTCACCTGACTGATCATGCACTGATCATGTAATTGATCCAGCACTGATCATGTGGCTCATCATGCACTGATCACGTGACTGTTCTCAAACTGATCACTTGACTGATCATGCACTGATCACGTAGGTATCATGCACTGATCACGTGGCTGATCATACACTGTTCACGTGTCTATCATGCAGTGCTCACGTGGCTGATCCTGCAATGATCACGTAGCTTACATGTACTGGTCACGTGACTGATCATGCAATGGTAACGTAATTGATCATGCACTGATCACGTGACTGATATTGTACTGATCACGTGATTGATCATGCACTGATCACGTGTCTATCATGCACTGCTTACGTGGCTGATCATACAATGTTCACGTAGCTACCATGTACTGGTCACATGACTGATCATGCACTGATCACGTAATTGATCATGCACTGATCAAGTGGCTGATCATACACTGATCACGTGGCTGATCATGCACTGATCACGTGGCCCTCATGCACTGATCACGTGGCTGATCATATTCTGCTCACGTAACTGATCATGCACACATCAGGTGGCTATCATGCACTTCTCACCTGGCTGGTCATGCAATGTTCACGTAGGTACAATATACTGGTCACGTGACTGATCATGCACAGATCACGTAAATGATCATGCACTGTTCACGTGACTGATCATGTACTGATCATGTGACTGATCACACACTGATCACTTGGCTATCATGCACTGCTCACGTGGCTGATCATGCAATGATCACGTAGCAACCATGTACTGGTCACGTGACTGATCATGCACTGATCACGTGGCTGATCACACACGTATCACGTTTCTGATCATGCACTGATCACGTGGTTATCATGCACTGATCACGTGGCTATCATTCACTGATAACGTGGATATCATGCACGGATCACGTGGCTGATCATACACTGTTCACGTGTCTGACCATGCACTGCTCACGTGGCTGGTCATACACTGTTCACGTAACTGATCATGCACTGATCACGTGGATATCATGCACTGATCACGTGGCTGAACATGCACTGTTCACGTGGCTTACCACACACCTGTCACGTGACTGAATATGCACTGATCACGTGGCACTCATGCACTGATCACGTGGCTGATCATACTCTGCTCACGTAACTGATCATGCACACATCACGTGGCTATCATGCACTTCTCACCTGGCTGTTCATGCAATGTTCACATAGCTACCATATACTGGTCACGTGACTGATCATGCTCAGATCACGTAAATGATCAGGCACTGTTCAGTTGACTGATCATGTACTGATCACGTGACTGATCATGCACTGATCACGTGGCTATCATGCACTGCTCACGTGGCTGATCATGCAATGATCACGTAGCAAGCATGTACTGGTCACGTGACTGATCATGCACTGATCACGTAATTAATCCTGCACTGATCACCTGACTCATCATGCACTGATCACGTGGCTGATCACACACATATCACGTGACTGATCATGCACTCATCACGTGGATATCATGCACTGATCACTTGTTTGTTCATACACTGTTCACGTGTCTGACCATGCACTGCTCACTTTGCTGATCATACACTGTTCACGTAACTGATCATGCACTGATCACGTGGATATCATGCACTGATCACGTGGCTGAACATGCACTGTTCACGTGGCTTATCACACACCTGTCACGTGACTGATCATGCACTGATCACGTGGCACTCATGCACTGATCACGTGGCTGATCATATTCTGCTCACATAACTGATCATGCACACATCAGGTGGCTATCATGCACTTGTCACCTGGCTGGTCATGGAATATTCACGTAGCTACCATATACTGGTCACGTGACTGATCATGCACAGATCACGTAAATGATCATGCACTGATCACGTGACTGATCATGTACTGATCACATGACTGATCACGCACTGATCACGTGGCTATCATGCACTGCTCACTTGGCTGATCATGAAATGATCACGCAGCTACCATGTACTGTTCACGTGACTGATCATGCACTGGTAACGTGGCTGATCATGCACTGATCACGTGACTGATCATGCACTGATCACGTGACTGATCATGCACACATCACGTGGCTATCATGCACTGCACACGTGGCTCGTCATGCAATGATCACGTAGCTACCATATACTGGTCACGCGACTGATCATGCACAGATCACGTAAATGATCATGCACTGTTCCCGAGACTGATCATGTACTGATCACGTGACTGATCATGCACTGATCACGTGGCTATCATGCTCTCCTCACGTGGGTGATCATGCAATGATCATGTAGCAACCATGTACTGGTCACCTGACTGATCATGCACTGATCATGTAATTGATCCAGCACTGATCATGTGGCTCATCATGCACTGATCACGTGACTGTTCTCAAACTGATCACTTGACTGATCATGCACTGATCACGTAGGTATCATGCACTGATCACGTGGCTGATCATACACTGTTCACGTGTCTATCATGCAGTGCTCACGTGGCTGATCCTGCAATGATCACGTAGCTTACATGTACTGGTCACGTGACTGATCATGCAATGGTAACGTAATTGATCATGCACTGATCACGTGACTGATATTGTACTGATCACGTGATTGATCATGCACTGATCACGTGTCTATCATGCACTGCTTACGTGGCTGATCATACAATGTTCACGTAGCTACCATGTACTGGTCACATGACTGATCATGCACTGATCACGTAATTGATCATGCACTGATCAAGTGGCTGATCATACACTGATCACGTGGCTGATCATGCACTGATCACGTGGCTATCATGCACTGATCACGTGGCTATCATGCACTGATCACGTGGCTGATCATACACTGATCACGTGGCTGATCATGCACTGATCACGTGGCTATCATGCACTGATCACGTGGCTGATCATACACTGATCACGTGACTGATCATGCACTGTTCACGAGACTGATCATGCACTGATCCCGTGGATATCATGCACTGATCACGTGTTTGATCATACACTGTTCACGTGTCTGACCATGCACTGCTCACGTGGCTGATCATACACTGTTCACGTAACTGATCATGCACTGATCACGTGGATATCATGCACTGATCACGTGGCTGAACATGCACTGTTCACGTGGCTTATCACACACCTGTCACGTGACTGATCATGCACTGATCACTTGGCCCTCATGCACTGATCACGTGGCTGATCATATTCTGCTCACGTAACTGATCATGCACACATCAGATGGCTATCATGCACTTCTCACCTGGCTGGTCATGCAATGTTCACGTAGGTACAATATACTGGTCACATGACTGATCATGCACAGATCACGTAAATGATCATGCACTGTTCACGTGACTGATCATGTACTGATCATGTGACTGATCACACACTGATCACGTGGCTATCATGCACTGCTCACGTGGCTGATCATGCAATGATCACGTAGCAACCATGTACTGGTCACGTGACTGATCATGCACTGATCACGTGGCTGATCACACACGTATCACGTTTGTGATCATGCACTGATCACGTGGTTATCATGCACTGATCACGTGGCTATCATTCACTGATCACGTGGATATCATGCACGGATCACGTGGCTGATCACACACGTATCACGTGCTTGGTCATGCACTGATAACGTGACTATCATGCACTGATCACGTGGCTATCATTCACTGATCACGTGTCTGACCCTGCACTGATCACGTGGCTGATCATACACTGCTCACGTAATTGATCATGCACTGATCATGTGGCTGATCATGCACTGATCACGTGGCTGATCATGCACTGATCACGTGACTGATCATGCACTGATCACGTGGCTATCATGCACTGATCACTTGGCTGGTCATACATTGATCACGCAGCTACCATGTACTGGTCACGTGACTGATCATGCACTGATGACGTAATTGATCATGCACTGATCATGTGGCTGATCATGCACTGATCACTTGACTGATCATGCACTGATCACGTGACTTATCATGCACTGATCACGTGGCTATCATACACTGATCACATGGCTGGTCATACACTGATCACGTGCCTGGTCATGCACAGATTACATGACTGATCATGCCCTGATTACGTCACTGATCATGCACTGATCACGTGGCTATCATGCACTACTCAAGTGGCTGATCATGCAATGATCATGTAGCTACCATGTATCGGTCACGTGACTGATCATACACCCATCAGGTGACTGATCATGCACTGATCACGTGGCTATCATGCACTGTTCACGTGGCTGATCATACACTGATCACCTGCCTGGTCATGCACAGATCACTTGACTAATCATGAACTGATCACCTAGCAATCATTCACTGTTCACCTGGCTGATCATGCACTGATCACGTGGCTATCATGCAATGATCACGTGGCTATCATGCACTGATCACGTGGCTGATCATGCACTGATACCGTGACTGAGCATGGACTGATCACATGACTATCATGTAGTGATCACGTGACTTAATGGCGCGGATCATGTGACTGATCATGCGCTGAGCATGTTTGCTATCATACACTGATCATGTGCCTCTGGAGGCAATAAACAAAGAGCTGAGTAGGCATAAATCAAACAGTCAGCAGGCAATAATCATGGAACTCAGCTGTGAGGAATCATGCTGCTCAGCTGGCAATAATCAAGCAGCTGAGCAGGCAGGAATTACACAGCACAGCTGGCAATTGTCAAGCAGATGACAGGCAGGAATCATGCAGCTCAGCTGGCAATTGTCAAGCAGATGAGCAGACAGGAATCACGCAGCTCAGCAGGCCCTGATCACGTGACTGAGCATGCACTGTTCACCTGGCTGATCATACACTGATCACGTGATTGATCAAGCACTGATCACTTGGATATCATGCACTGATCACGTGGCTAATCATACACTGTTCACGTGTCTGACCATGCACTGATCACGTGGCTGATCATGCACTGATCACGTGACTGATCATGCACTGATCACGTGGCTATCATGCAGTGATCACGTGGCTATCATGCACAGATCACATGGCTGATCATGCAATGTTCACGTAGCTACTATATACTGGTCGCGTGACTGATCATGCACTGATCATGTGGCTGATCATGCACTGATCACGTGACTGATCATGCACTGTTCACGAGACTCATCATGAACAGATCACGTGGATATCATGCACTGATCACGTGTTTGATCATACACTGTTCACGTGTCTTACCATGCACTGCTCACGTGGCTGGTCATACACTGTTCACGTAACTGATCGTGCACTGATCACGTGGATATCATGCACTGATCATGTGGCTGAACATGCACTGTTCACGTGGCTTACCACACACCTGTCACGTGACTGAATATGCACTGATCACGTGGCACTCATGCACTGATCACGTGGCTGATCATATTCTGCTCACGTAACTGATCATGCACACATCACGTGGCTATCATGCACTTCTCACCTGGCTGGTCATGCAATGTTCACATAGCTACCATATACTGGTCACGTGACTGATCATGCTCAGATCACGTAAATGATCATGCACTGTTCAGTTGACTGATCATGTACTGATCACGTGACTGATCATGCACTGATCACGTGGCTATCATGCACTGCTCACGTGGTTGATCATGCAATGATCACGTAGCAACCATGTACTGGTCCACGTGACTGATCATGCACTGATCACGTAATTAATCCTGCACTGATCACCTGACTCATCATGCACTGATCACGTGGCTGATCACACACATATCACGTGACTGATCATGGCACTCATCACGTGGATATCATGCACTGATCCACTTGTTTGTTCATACACTGTTCACTGTGTCTGACCATGCACTGCTCACGTGGCTGATCATACACTGTTCACGTAACTGATCATGCACTGATCACGTGTATATCAATGCACTGATCACGTGGCTGAACATGCACTGTTCACGTGGCTTATCACACACCTGTCACGCTGATTGATCATGCATTGATCACGTGGCACTCATGCACTGATCACGTGGCTGCTCATATTCTGCTCTCATAACTGATCATGCACACATCAGGTGGCTATCATGCACTTGTCACCTGGCTGGTCATGGAATATTCACGTAGCTACCATATACTGGTCACGTGACTGATCATGCACAGATCACGTAAATGATCATGCACTGATCACGTGACTGATCATGTACTGATCACATGACTGATCACGCACTGATCACCTGGCTATCATGCACTGCTCACTTGGCTGATCATGAAATGATCACGCAGCTACCATGTACTGGTCACCGGGACTGATCATGCACTGGTCACGTGGCTGATCATGCACTGATCACGTGACTGATCATGGCACTGATCACGTCACTGATCATGCAGTGATAACGTGCCTATCATGCACTGATCACTTGGGCTGGTCATACACTCATCACGCAGCTACCATGTACTGGTAACGTGACTGATCATGCACTGATGACGTAATTGATCATGCACTGATCATGTGGCTGATCATGCACTGATCACTTGCCTGATCATGCACTGATCACGTGACTTATCATGCACTGATCACCTGGCTATCATACACTGATCACATGGCTGGTCATACACTGATCACGTGCCTGGTCATGCACAGATCACGTGACTAATCATGAACTGATCACGTAGCAATCATTCACTGATCACCTGGCTGATCATGCACTGATCACGTGACTTATCATGCACTGATCACGTGGCTATCATACACTGATCACATGGCTGGTCATACACTGTTTCCCGTGCCTGGTCATGCACAGATTACATGACTGATCATGCACTGATCACGTCACTGATCATGCACTGATCACGTGGCTATCATGCACTACTCACGTGGATGATCATGCAATGATCATGTAGCTACCATGTACCGGTCACGTGACTGATCATACACCCATCAGGTGACTGATCATGCACTGATCACGTGGCTTATCATGCACTGTTCACGTGGCTGATCATACACTGATCACCCTGCCTGGTCATGCACAGATCACGTGACTAATCATGAAACTGATCACCTAGCAATCATTCACTGATCACCTGGCTGATCATGCACTGATCACGTGGCTATCATGCAATGATCACGTGGCTATCATGCACTGATCACGTGGCTCATCATGCACTGATACCGTGACTGAGCATGGACTGATCACATGACCTTCATGTAGTGATCACGTGACTTAATGGCGCTGACAATGTGACTGATCATGCGCTGAGCATGTTTGCTATCATACACTGATCATGTGCCTCTGGAGGCAATAAACAAAGAGCTGAGTAGGCATAAATCAAACAGTCAGCAGGCAATAATCATGGAACTCAGCTGTGAGGAATCATGCTGCTCAGCTGGCAATAATCAAGCAGCTGAGCAGGCAGGAATTACACAGCACAGCTGGCAATTGTCAAGCAGATGACAGGCAGGAATCGTGCAGCTCAGCTGGCAATTGTCAAGCAGATGAGCAGACAGTAATCACGCAGCTCAGCAGGCCCTGAAATTACACGTGGAACTGAGCATCGCACAGGTGTTATCACCGGTAGGCTGATTCATACACAGATCACGGTGATTGGATCAAAGCACTGGTCACTTGGATATCATGCACTGATCACGTGCCTAATCATCACTGTTCACGTGTCTGACCATGCACTGATCACGTGGCTGATCATACACTTCTCACGTAACTGATCAAGCACTGATCACTTGGATATCATGCACTGATCACGTGGCTATCATACACTGTTCCACGTGTCTGACCCATGCACTGATCACGTGGCTGATCATACCCTGATCACGTAACTGATCATGCACTGATCACGTGGCTATCATGCACTGAATACGTGGCTGAACATGCACGTTCACGTGGCTGATCACACACCTGTCACATGACATATCATGCACTGATCACGTGGCACTCATGCACTGATCACGTGGCTGATCATACTCTGCTCATGTAACTCATCATGCACACATCACGTGGCTATCAGGCACTGCTCACGTGGTTCGTCATGGAATGATCAAGAAGCTACCATATACTGGTCACGTGACTGATCATGCACAGATCACGTAAATGATAATGCACTGTTCACGTGACTGATCATGTACTGATCACGTGACTGATCATACACTCATCACGGGACTGATCGTGCAGTGATCACGGCGCTATCATGCATTGACTACATGACTCCACATGCACTGATCACGTGGATGATCATGCACTTATCACCTGACTGCCCATGCACTGATCACGTGGATAAACATACACTGACCATGTGACAGGTCATGCAGTGATCACGCGGCTATCATGCACTGCTCACGTGGCTGATCATGCAATGATCACGTAGCTACCATGTACTGGTCACGTGAGTGATCATGCACTGATCACGTAATTGATCATACACTGATCAGGTGACTTATCATGCACTGTTCACGTGACTGATCATGCACTGATCACGTGAGTGATCATGCACTGATCTCGTTGCTATCATGCACGGTTCATGGTGATCATGCAATGATGTAGCTCATGTACTGGTCACGTGACTATCATGCACTCATCATTAATTGATCATGCACTGAATCAAGTGGCTGATCATACACTGATCACGTGACTGATCATGCACTGATCACGTGGCTGATCATGCAATGATCATGTAGCTACCATGTACTGGTCACCACATGACTGATCATGCACTGATCAACTATAATTGATCATGGCATTTACTGTTCACCTGGCTTTATACATGCATTGATCCATGTGACTGATCATCGGTGCTGATGCAATGTTTTGGCTGTCACAGCAAACTGTCTGCTCGATGTGCCTGGTGCTGGAGGCAATAGAACATCAGAAGCTGGAGTTAGGCAGGAATGCAGTCAGGGCAAGGCTATAATCATGGAAGCTCACCTCTGAGAAAATCATGCTGCTGCAGCTGGCAATAAGCAAGTAGATGAGCAGGCAGGAATTAATGCAGCAGGCACAGGTGGGAAAGTGTTCAAGGAGATGACAGGCAGGAATGCGTGCAGCTCAGCTTGGCAATTGTCAAGCAGATGAGCCAGACAGTAATCACGCAGGTAAGGCAGGCCCTGAACATGCAACGTGGACTGGAGCATGACTGTTCCTGTGGATGAGTACACACGCTATCACGTGACTGATCATGGCACTGAGATCGAATCGTGACTGTAATCAGCGGCACTGAAGACGTGGCTGATAATGCAGCTGATCACTTGGCTGGACATACACTGATTACGTGCCTGGTAACTGCACTGATCACGTGACTGATCATGCAATGATCTGCCTGTCTGATCATGCACTGATCAGTGGTCGTATCATGGCATTGCTAGCACCGTGGCTGTCATGCAAGTGATCACGTGGCTATGCATGCACTACATCACGTGACTGACGCATGCATCTGATGCACGTGACTGGGATCATGCAGCTGAGTGAGTTGGCAATCATGCAGCTGAATTCTTTGGGCTGATCAGTACACTGATCAACGTGACTGATAATGCCCTGATACTCAGTGGCTATCGTGCACTCATTACCTGGCCTATGTGCACTGGATCAACGTGGTTGATACTCACTGGATGCACGTAGACTGGATCTTCGACTCATTACGTCTGTATCATGCACTGAATCACCTGACTGCCCATGGCACTGATCCACGTGGGATAAACATACACTGATCATGGCACAGATGCATGCATGATCACGCGGCTATCAGGCACTGCTCCACGTGGATGATCATGGCAATGATCACGTTAGCTACCATGTACTGGTCAACCGTGAGTGATCATCGGCACTTGATGCGAGTAATTGATCATACACTGATCAGGTGACCTTTCAATTGCACGTGTTCACCCGAGGACTGATCATCGCAGACTGATCCGAGGATATCATTTGGCAAACGTTGGAATCCCCGTGGCCCGTGTTTGATCATACACTGTTCACGTGTCTGACGCATGCACTTGCTCACGTGGCCTGATCATACACTGTTCACGTAACTGATCATGCACTGATGCACCGTGGATCCATCGATGGCACTGATCACGGTGGCTGAAAACATGACTGTTCACGCTGGCTGATGCACCACACGCCTGTCACGTGACTGATCATGCCGCACTGATCAACGTGGGCAGCTCATGCAGCTGGATCAGTGTGGCTGATCATATTCTGCTCACCGTAAACTGATCATTCAACATAGTTGGCTATCATCTGCACTTCTCGACAGCTGAGCTGGTCATGCAATGTTCACAATAGGCTACCATATTACTGGTCACGTGACTGATCTTGGCACCGATCACGTAAATGATCATCGCACTGTTCAACGTGAATGAATCATGTACTGGATGCACGTGACTGATTCAACGCCACTGATCACATGGCTATCATGCTCTGGGCCACAGTGGCTGATCATGGCAATGATCACGTAGCAACGCATGTACAGGTCACGTGGACTTTGTCAATGGACACTGATCACGTAAATTAATAGTCTGCATTGATCACACTGACTCAATCATGCCGACTGATGCACGCGTGCGCTAAATCACAACGTATCACGTGCAACTGGATCATGCAGCTGATCGCATGTGGTTATCATGCACTGATCACGTGGCTATCATGTCACTGAAGTCACGTGGCATATCATGCACGGGTCAACGTGGCTGATCACACAGGTCTCACGTGACTGGATCATGCACCTGAGTCAAGTGGCTATCATGCACTGATCACGATGGCTATGCATGGCACTGAAAATCACGGTGGCTGATCATGCGAATGATCCACGTAGCTACCAATGGCACTGGTCACGTGACTGATCTTTGCGACTGATCACGTAAGTCTGAGTCATGGCACTGATCACGTGGCTTGATCAGCACTGATCACGTGGCTTGATCATGCACTGCTCACGTGGGATGATCATGAATGATGCACGCAGCTACCAATGTATGGTACGTGACTGGATCATGCAATGCTCATGGTGGCTGATCATGCGCCTGATCACGTGCTCTGTTTTTCATGCACTGATCAGTGGCTATCATACACTGGATCATTGGCTGGTCATAGCACTGATGTCATGGCAGCTACCATGTACTGGTCGCGGTTTGACGTGATCATGCACTGATGACGTAATTGATCATGAATCTGATCATAGTTTGGCTGATCATGGCACTGATGCCTTGACTGATCATGGCACTGATCACGGTGACTGATCATGGCACTGATCAGGTGGCTATCATGGCGACTGATCACATGGCTGTTTCATACACTGATCACGCGTGCCTGGTCATGCACGAGATTAACATGACTGATCCTGCAGCTGATCAGGTCACTGATCATGATGATTCAACGTGGCTATCATGCACTACTCACGTGGGCTGATCATGGCAGATGATCAGGACAAGTCAATGCAGCAGCTCAGGCATGCCTGATCACGTGACTGCGCATGCACCTGGTTCACGTCGCTGACACATCAACGAAATCACGTGAATGATCGCATGCAGCTGATCACGGTGGCTCTCATTGAGGCACTGATCCCCGTGATTTGGCATGCACGTGATCGACTTATTGGTATGAGCTGCTCACGTGGCTGGAGATCGATGCACTGATCATGTGACTGATGTCAATGCAGCTGATTACGTGTAGCTGATTTTGGCACTGATCATTGGGCTGATCATTACAATCATGCATGGGACTGATCGGTGGCACTGATTACGGCGCAATAATGCATTGACTACATGACTCCACATCGCACTGATCACGTGCCTGAATTATGCACTGATCAAACAGTGGCTGATTCATGCACTGATCAGCGTGGTTATCATAGCCTTGCTCAGCGGTGGCTGATTAATGCAATTATCACGTAGCTACCGATGTTTGGGTCACGGTGACTGATCATGCACTGATCACGTAACGTTGATCATACACTGGATCAGTGTGATTACTCAATGCACTGTTTCACGGAGAACTGGATCATGGCACTGATCACGTGGATTCCTGCACTGACACGTGTTTGATAAGTCATCACTGTTCACGTGTTCTGACCCATGACTGTCCTTCACGTGGCTGATCAATACACTGTTTCACTCGCTGGTAATTGATCAATGCACTGGTCATGTGGGCTGATCATGGCACTGATCATGTGACTGATCATACACTGATCACGTGAACTGATCATGCACTGATACGTGACTGGATCATGCACTGATCATGTGGCTTATTATGGCAGTGACACGTGGCTTATCATGCACAGATCACATGGCTGTTCATGCAGTGAACAACATAAGTTACGGCGATATACTGGTCACGTGACTGATCATGCACTGATCAGCAGTGGCTGATAATGCACTGATCACGTGACTGGATCATGCACTGTTCACCGCGGAGAGAACTCATCATGCAGCTGGATTCGCAAAGGTGGATATCATGCTCACTGATCACCGTGTTTGATGCATACACTGTTCATGGGTGTCTGACGCATGCATAGACTGCACCGTGGCTGATCATGAGCACTGTTCACGTAACGTGATCATGCCACTGGATCACGTGGATATCCTGCCACTGATCAACGTGGCTGAACATGCACTGTTCACGTGGCTTACGCGCACACGCTGTCAACGTGACTGGTCATGCACGTGATCAGCGTGGCACTTCATGGCACGTGATCAACGTGGCTGATCATACTCTGCTGCACGTACCTGATCATGCACACATCACGGGCTATCATGCCTTCTCACCTGACTGGGTCAATGCAATGGTTCACGACATAGACTTACTTAAGGTAGCTTACCATGTACTGGTGCACGTGACTGGATCATGCTCAGATCACGTAAATGATTCATGCACTGTTCAAGTTGACTGATATGTACTGATACGTGACTGGATCATGCAACTGATCACCGTGGCTATGCGATGCACTGGCTCACGTGGCTGATCATGCAATGATCAGTGCAACCATGTACTGGTCATGACGTGACAGATTTCAATGCAATGGGATCACTGTAATTAATCCTGCACTGATCACTGGAACTCATCATGCACTGATTCAGCGTCGCTGATCACACACGTATCACGTGACTGATCATGGCACTGATGCACGTGGCTATCGCATGCACTAATCAACGTGGCTATCAATTCACTGATCCGTGATATCATGCCAACTGATTCAGTGGCCGATACACACGGTATCACATGACTGAATCATGCACTGATCACGTGGCTATCATGCACTGATCACGTGGCTGATGGCATGCAATGATCACTGTAGCTACATGTACTGGTCACGTGACTGTCATGGGCAGCGTGATACGGTAATTGATCATCTGCATGATTCAACGTGGC
>NW_020191435.1:0-22460 GCF_002263795.3 Bos taurus
TGGATAATTCAGCCAGTATCAGGCCAGAGCAGCCATATCAGTGCAATGATCAATTACGTGATCAGTGATATCTCTCACGTACCAGTACATGGTTAGCTTACGTGACATTGCATGATCAAGGCCACGTGAGGCAGTGCATGATAGCCACGTATCATGTGATATCAGTTGGGGAGCAGAGTATTATCAGCCACTTGATCAGTGCATGATAGCCCCGTGATCAATGCATGATCTGTCACATGATCAGTGTATGATCATCCACGTGATCAGTGCATGTGCAGTCATGTGATCAGTGCATGATCAGTCTCGTGAATCAGTGTATGATCAACCACGTGATCGGTGCACGATAGCCAGGTAATGAGTGCATGATAGCCAGATGATCAGTGCATTATCAGTCACGTGTTCAGTGTATGATCAGCCAAGTAATCAGTGCATGATAGCCAACTGATCAGTGCATGATCAGTCACCGTGAGCAGTACATGGTTGCTACATGATCACTGCGATCAGCCACGTGAGCAGTGCATTGATAGCCACGTGATCCGTGCATTGATCAGTCACGTGATCAGTACATGATCAGTCACGTGATCAGTACATGATCAGTCACGTGAACAGTGCATGATCATTTAGGTGATCTGTGCATGATGAATCACATGACCAGTATATGGTAGTTTGTGATCATTGCATGACCACGCCACTTGAGCAGTGCATAATAGCCACGTGATAAGTGCATGATCAGTTACGTGAGCAGTGTATGATCAGCCACGTGAGCAGTACATGGTCAGAACGTGAACAGTGTTTGATCAGCCACGTGATCAGTGCATGATAGCCACGTGATCAGTGCCATGATCAGTCATGTGAACAGTGCATGATCAGTCACGTGATCAGTGTATGATCAGCCACGTGATCAGTGCATGATCAATTATGTGATCAGTGCATGATCAGTCATTTGACCAGTACATGGTAGCTATGTGATCATTGTATTATCAGCCACGTTAGCAGTGCATGATAGCCACGTGATCAGTGCATGATCAGCTACATGAGCAGAGTACGATCAGCCACGTGATCAGTGCATGATCAGCCACGTGAACAGTGTATGATCAGCCACGTAATCAGTGCATGATACCTACGTGCTCAGTTTCATGATTAGTCACATGATCTGTGCATTACAGGAACGTAATCAGTGCATGAAATCCATGTGATCAGTGAATTATAGCCGCGTGATCAGTTCATGATTAGTCACGTGATCAGTGCATGATGAGCCACGTTATCAATGCAGAATCAATTACGTGATCAGTGCATGATCAGTCAGGTGACCAGTACATGGTAACTACGTGATCATTGCATGATCAGCCAAGTGATCAGGGCATGATAGCCGCGTGATCAGTGCATGATAGTCACGTGATCAGTGCATGATCAGTCACGTGATACGTGTGTGATCAGCCCTGAGATCAGTGCATGATATCAGTGCATGATAGCCCCGTGATCAGTGCATGATATCCACGTGATCAGTGCACGATAGCCACGTGATCAGTGCATGAGAGACATGTGATCAGTGCATGATCAGTCACGTGATACATGTGTGATCAGCCACATGATGAGTGCATGATGAGCCACGTGGTCTGTGCATGATCAATTACGTGATCAGTGCATGATCAGTCACATGACCAGTACATGGTTGATACGTGATCATTGCATGATAGGCCACATGAGCAGAGCATGATAGCCACGTGATCAGTGCAAGATCAGTCACGTGATCAGTACATGATCAGTCACGTGAAGAGTGCATGATCATTTACGTGATCTGTGCATGATCAGTCACGTGACCAGTATATGGTATCTACGTGAACATTGCATGACCAGCCAGGTGAGCAGTGCATGATAGCCACGTGATGTTTGCATGATCAGTTTCGTGAGCAGAGTATGATCAGACACGTGATCAGTGCATGAGTGCCACGTGATCAGTGCATGATCAGTCACATGACAGGTGTGTGATCAGCCACGTGAACAGTGCATGTTCAGCCACGTGATCAGTGCATGATAGCCACGTGATCAGTGCATGGTCAGTCACGTGATCAGTGCATGATCAGCGACGTGACCAGTGCATGACCAGGCACGTGATCAGTGTATGATCATCCACATGATCAGTGCATGGGCAGTCATGTGATCAGTGCATGATATAGACGTGATCAGTGCATGATGAGTCTCGTGATCAGTGTATGATCAACCACGTGATCAGTGCACGATAGCCAGGTAATGAGTGCATGATTACCAGATGATCAGTGCATTATCAGTCACGTGATCAGTGTATGATCAGCCAAGTAATCAGTGCATGATAGCCAACTGTTCAGTGGATGATCAGTTACGTGATCAGTGCATGGTCAGTCACGTGATCATTGCATGATAAGTCACGTGATCAGTGCATGATCAATTACGTGATCAGTGCATGATCAGTCATGTGACCAGTACTTCGTAGCTGCGTGATCATTACGTGATCAGCTACGTGAGCAGTGCATGATAGCCACGTAAGCAGGGCATGATCAGCCACGTGATCAGTGCATGATCAGTCACGTGATCAGTGCATGATCAGTCACGTGATCAGTGTATGATCAGCCACGTGGTCAGTGCATGATCAATTACGTGATCAGTGCATGATCAGTCACCTGACCAGTACATGGTAGCTATGTGATCATTGTATTATCAGCCACGTTAGCAGTCCATGATAGCCACATGATTAGTGCATGATCAGTCATGTGATCAGGGCATGATCAGTCACGTGATCAGTGCATGATCAATTACATTATCATTGCATGATCAGTCACGTGACCAGTACATTTTAGCTACGTGATCATTGCAGGATCAGCTACATGAGCAGAGTATGATCAGCCACGTGATCAGTGCATGATCAGGCAGGTGAACAATGTATGATCAGCCACGTGATCAGTGCATGATACCTACGTGATCAGATCATGATTAGTCACGTGATCTGTGCATGACAGGAACGTAATCAGTGCATGAAATCCACGTGATCAGTGAATTATAGCCACGTGATCAGTTCATGATTAGTCACGTGATCAGTGCATGATGAGTGATGTGATCAGTGCAGGATCAATTACGGGATCAGTGCATGATCAGTCACGTGACCAGTACATGGTTGCTACATGATCATTGCATGATCAGCCACGTGAGCAGTGCATGATAGCCACGTGATCACTGCATGATCTGTCACATGATCAGTGTATGATCATCCACGTGATAAGTGCATGGGCAGTCTGTGATCAATGCATGATATAAACGTGATCAGTGCATGATCAGTCTCGTGATCAGTGTATGATCAACCACGTGATCAGTGCACGATAGCCAGGTAATGAGTGCATAATAGCCAGATGATCAGTGCATTATCCGTCAGGTGATCAGTGTATGATCAGCCAAGTATTCAGTGCATGATAGCCAACAGTTCAGTGGATGATCAGTCACGTGATCAGTGCATGGACAGTCACGTGATCATTGCATGATCAGTCACGTGATACGTCTGTGATCAGCCACGTGATCAGTGCATGATATCCACGTGATCAGTGCAGGATAGCCACGTTATCAGTGCATGATCAGTCATGTGATGAGTGTATGATCAGCCACGTGATCAGTGCATGATCAGCCACATGATCAGTGCATGATCAATTACGTGATCAGTGCATGATCACTCACGTGACCAGTACATGGTAGCTACGTGATCATTTCATGATCAGCCACGTGAGCCGTGCATGATAGCCACGAGATCAGTGCATGATGAGTCACGTGATCAGTGCATGATCAGTCACGTGAACATTGCATGATAAGTAACCTGATCAGTGTATGATCAATTACGTGATCAGTGCATGATAACTCACGAGACCAGTACATGGTAGCTACGTGATCATTGCATGATCAGCCACGTGAGCAGTGCATGATAGCTATGTGATCAGTGCATGATCAGTTTCGGGAGCAGAGTATGATCAGCCACTTGATCAGTGCATGAGAGCCACGTGATCACTGCATGATCTGTCACATGATCAGTGTATGATCATCCACGTGATCAGTGCATGGGCAGTCATGTGATCAGTGCATGATATAGACGTGATCAGTGCATGATCAGTCTCGTGATCAGTGCATGATAGCCACGTGATTAGTGCATGATCAGTCACCTGTTGGGTGTATGATCAGTCACGTGACCGGTACATGGTAGCTATATGATCATTGCATGATCAGCCACGTGAGTAGTGCATGATAGCCACGTGATCAGTGCATGATCAGTCACGTGATGAGCGCATGATCAGTCACATGATCAGCGCCATTAAGTCACGTGATCACTACATGATAGTCCTGTGATCAGTCCATGCTCAGTCACGGTATCATTGCATGATCAGCCACGTGATCAGTGCATGATAGCCACGTGATCATTGCATGATAGCCACGTGATCAGTGCATGATCAGCCAGGTGATCAGTGCATGATAGCTACGGGATCAGTTCATGATTCGTCACGTGATCTGTGAATGACCAGGCAGGTGATCAGTGTTTGATCAGCCACGTGAACAGTGCATGAGAGCCACGTGATCAGTGCAAGATCAGTCACCTGATGGGTGTATGACCAGTCACGAGACCAGTACATGGTAGCTACGTGATCATTGCATGATCAGCCACGTGAGCAGTGCATGATAGCTATGTGATCAGTGCATGATCAGTTTCGGGAGCAGAGTATGATCAGCCACTTGATCAGTGCATGAGAGCCACGTGATCACTGCATGATCTGTCATATGATCAGTGTATGATCATCCACGTGATCAGTGCATGGGCAGTCATGTGATCAGTGAATGATATAGACATGATCAGTGCATGATCTCTCTCTTGATCAGTGCCTGATAGCCACGTGTTCAGTGCATGATCAGTCACCTGATGGGTGTATGGTCAGTCACGGGACCGGTACATGGTAGCTACATGATCATTGCATGATCAGCCACGTGAGTAGTGCATGATAGCCAAATGATCAGAGCATGATCAGTCACGTGATCAGTGCATGATCAGTCATGTGACCAGTACATGGTAGCTGCGTGATCATTGCATGATCAGCCACGTGAGCAGTGCATGATAGCCACGTGATCAGTGCATGATCAGCCACGTGATCAGTGCATGACCAGGCACGTGATCAGTGTATGACCAGCCAAGTTATCAGTGCATGATAGCCACGTGATCAGTGCATGATCAGTCACGTGATAAGTGCATGATCAGTCACTTCATCAGTGTATGATCAGCCACGTGATCAGTGCATGATCAGCCACATGATCAGTGCATGATCAATTACGTGATCAGTGCATGATCTCTCACGTGACCAGTACATGGTAGCTACGTGATCATTGCATGATCAGCCACGTGAGCAGTGCATGATAGCCACGTGATCAGTGCATGATCAGTTTCGGGAGCAGAGTATTATCAGCCACTTGATCAGTGCATGATAGCCCCGTGATCAATGCATGATCTGTCACATGATCAGTGTATGATCATCCACGTGATCAGTGCATGTGCAGTCATGTGATCAGTGCATGATCAGTCTCGTGATCAGTGTATGATCAACCACGTGATCGGTGCACGATAGCCAGGTAATGAGTGCATGATAGCCAGATGATCAGTGCATTATCAGTCACGTGTTCAGTGTATGATCAGCCAAGTAATCAGTGCATGATAGCCAACTGATCAGTGCATGATCAGTCACGTGAGCAGTACATGGTTGCTACATGATCACTGCATGATCAGCCACGTGAGCAGTGCATGATAGCCACGTGATCCGTGCATGATCAGTCACGTGATCAGTACATGATCAGTCACGTGATCAGTACATGATCAGTCACGTGAACAGTGCATGATCATTTAGGTGATCTGTGCATGATGAATCACATGACCAGTATATGGTAGTTTTGTGATCATTGCATGACCAGCCACTTGAGCAGTGCATAATAGCCACGTGATAAGTGCATGATCAGTTACGTGAGCAGTGTATGATCAGCCACGTGAGCAGTACATGGTCAGAAACGTGAACAGTGTTTGATCAGCCACGTGATCAGTGCATGATAGCCACGTGATCAGTGCATGATCAGTCATGTGAACAGTGCATGATCAGTCACGTGATCAGTGTATGATCAGCCACGTGATCAGTGCATGATCAATTATGTGATCAGTGCATGATCAGTCATTTGACCAGTACATGGTAGCTATGTGATCATTGTATTATCAGCCACGTTAGCAGTGCATGATAGCCACGTGATCAGTGCATGATCAGCTACATGAGCAGAGTACGATCAGCCACGTGATCAGTGCATGATCAGCCACGTGAACAGTGTATGATCAGCCACGTAATCAGTGCATGATACCTACGTGCTCAGTTCATGATTAGTCACATGATCTGTGCATTACAGGAACGTGATCAGTGCATGAAATCCATGTGATCAGTGAATTATAGCCGCGTGATCAGTTCATGATTAGTCACGTGATCAGTGCATGATGAGCCACGTTATCAATGCAGAATCAATTACGTGATCAGTGCATGATCAGTCAGGTGACCAGTACATGGTAACTACGTGATCATTGCATGATCAGCCAAGTGATCAGGGCATGATAGCCGCGTGATCAGTGCATGATAGTCACGTGATCAGTGCATGATCAGTCACGTGATACGTGTGTGATCAGCCCTGAGATCAGTGCATGATATCAGTGCATGATAGCCCCGTGATCAGTGCATGATATCCACGTGATCAGTGCACGATAGCCACGTGATCAGTGCATGAGAGACATGTGATCAGTGCATGATCAGTCACGTGATACATGTGTGATCAGCCACATGATGAGTGCATGATGAGCCACGTGGTCTGTGCATGATCAATTACGTGATCAGTGCATGATCAGTCACATGACCAGTACATGGTTGATACGTGATCATTGCATGATAGGCCACATGAGCAGAGCATGATAGCCACGTGATCAGTGCAAGATCAGTCACGTGATCAGTACATGATCAGTCACGTGAAGAGTGCATGATCATTTACGTGATCTGTGCATGATCAGTCACGTGACCAGTATATGGTATCTACGTGAACATTGCATGACCAGCCAGGTGAGCAGTGCATGATAGCCACGTGATGTTTGCATGATCAGTTTCGTGAGCAGAGTATGATCAGACACGTGATCAGTGCATGAGTGCCACGTGATCAGTGCATGATCAGTCACATGACAGGTGTGTGATCAGCCACGTGAACAGTGCATGTTCAGCCACGTGATCAGTGCATGATAGCCACGTGATCAGTGCATGGTCAGTCACGTGATCAGTGCATGATCAGCGACGTGATCAGTGCATGACCAGGCACGTGATCAGTGTATGGTCATCCACATGATCAGTGCATGGGCAGTCATGTGATCAGTGCATGATATAGACGTGATCAGTGCATGATGAGTCTCGTGATCAGTGTATGATCAACCACGTGATCAGTGCACGATAGCCAGGTAATGAGTGCATGATTACCAGATGATCAGTGCATTATCAGTCACGTGATCAGTGTATGATCAGCCAAGTAATCAGTGCATGATAGCCAACTGTTCAGTGGATGATCAGTTACGTGATCAGTGCATGGTCAGTCACGTGATCATTGCATGATAAGTCACGTGATCAGTGCATGATCAATTACGTGATCAGTGCATGATCAGTCATGTGACCAGTACTTCGTAGCTGCGTGATCATTACGTGATCAGCTACGTGAGCAGTGCATGATAGCCACGTGAGCAGGGCATGATCAGCCACGTGATCAGTGCATGATCAGTCACGTGATGAGTGCATGATCAGTCAGGTGACCAATACATGGTAGCTGCGTGATCATTGCATGATCAGCCACGTGAGCAGTGCATGATAGCCACGTGATCAGTGCATGATCAGCCACGTGATCAGTGCATGATCAGTCACGTGATCAGTGCATGATCAGCCACGTGATCAGTGCATGATCAATTACGTGATCAGTGCATGATCAGTCACGTAACCAGTACATTGTAGCTACGTGATCATTGCATGATCAGCCACGTGATCAGTGCATAATAGCCACGTGATCAGTGCATGATAGCCCCGTGATCAGTTCATGATCAGTCACGTGAAACGTGTGTGATCAGCCACGTTGTCAGTGCATGATAGCCACGTGATCAGTGCATGATAGCCACGTGATCACTTCATTAGTAGTCACGTTATCTGTGCATGACCAGGCAAGTGATCAGTGTATGATCAGCCACGTGATCAGTGCATGATAGCCACCTGATCAGTGCATGATGAGTCATGTGAACAGTGCATGATCAGTCACCTGATCAGTGTATGATCAGCCACGTGACCAGTACATGTTAGCTACATAATCTTTGCATGATCATCCACGTGAGTAGTGCATGATAGCCACGTGGTCAGTGCATGATCAGTCACGTGAACAGTGCATGATCAGTCATGTGACCAGTACATGGTAGCTGCGTGATCATTGCATGATCAGCCACGTGAGCAGTGCATTATAGCCATGTGATCAGTGCATGATCAGCCACGTGATCAGTGCATGATCAGCAATGTGATCAGTGCATGACCAGGCACGTGATCAGTGAATGACCAGCCAAGTGATCAGTGCATGATCAGTCACGAGATCAGTGCATGATCAGTCACGTGATCAGTGTGTGATCAGCCACGTGATCAGTGCATGATAGCCACGTGATCAGCGCATGATCAGTCACGTAATACGTGTGTGATCAGCCACGTGATCAGTGCATGATATCCACGTGATCAGTGCATGATAGCCACGTGATCACTTCATGAGTAGTCACGTGATCTGTGCATGACCAGGCACGTGATCAGTGTATGATCAGCCACGTGATCAGTGTATGATAGCAATCATGATCAGCGCATGATCAGTCACGTGATCAGTGCATGATCAGTCACGTGATCAGTGTATGATCAGCCACGTGGTCAGTGCATGATCAATTACGTGATCAGTGCATGATCAGTCACCTGACCAGTACATGGTAGCTATGTGATCATTGTATTATCAGCCACGTTAGCAGTCCATGATAGCCACATGATTAGTGCATGATCAGTCATGTGATCAGGGCATGATCAGTCACGTGATCAGTGCATGATCAATTACATTATCATTGCATGATCAGTCACGTGACCAGTACATTTTAGCTACGTGATCATTGCAGGATCAGCTACATGAGCAGAGTATGATCAGCCACGTGATCAGTGCATGATCAGGCAGGTGAACAATGTATGATCAGCCACGTGATCAGTGCATGATACCTACGTGATCAGATCATGATTAGTCACGTGATCTGTGCATGACAGGAACGTAATCAGTGCATGAAATCCACGTGATCAGTGAATTATAGCCACGTGATCAGTTCATGATTAGTCACGTGATCAGTGCATGATGAGTGATGTGATCAGTGCAGGATCAATTACGGGATCAGTGCATGATCAGTCACGTGACCAGTACATGGTTGCTACATGATCATTGCATGATCAGCCACGTGAGCAGTGCATGATAGCCACGTGATCACTGCATGATCTGTCACATGATCAGTGTATGATCATCCACGTGATAAGTGCATGGGCAGTCTGTGATCAATGCATGATATAAACGTGATCAGTGCATGATCAGTCTCGTGATCAGTGTATGATCAACCACGTGATCAGTGCACGATAGCCAGGTAATGAGTGCATAATAGCCAGATGATCAGTGCATTATCCGTCAGGTGATCAGTGTATGATCAGCCAAGTATTCAGTGCATGATAGCCAACAGTTCAGTGGATGATCAGTCACGTGATCAGTGCATGGACAGTCACGTGATCATTGCATGATCAGTCACGTGATACGTCTGTGATCAGCCACGTGATCAGTGCATGATATCCACGTGATCAGTGCAGGATAGCCACGTTATCAGTGCATGATCAGTCATGTGATGAGTGTATGATCAGCCACGTGATCAGTGCATGATCAGCCACATGATCAGTGCATGATCAATTACGTGATCAGTGCATGATCACTCACGTGACCAGTACATGGTAGCTACGTGATCATTTCATGATCAGCCACGTGAGCCGTGCATGATAGCCACGAGATCAGTGCATGATGAGTCACGTGATCAGTGCATGATCAGTCACGTGAACATTGCATGATAAGTAACCTGATCAGTGTATGATCAATTACGTGATCAGTGCATGATAACTCACGAGACCAGTACATGGTAGCTACGTGATCATTGCATGATCAGCCACGTGAGCAGTGCATGATAGCTATGTGATCAGTGCATGATCAGTTTCGGGAGCAGAGTATGATCAGCCACTTGATCAGTGCATGAGAGCCACGTGATCACTGCATGATCTGTCACATGATCAGTGTATGATCATCCACGTGATCAGTGCATGGGCAGTCATGTGATCAGTGCATGATATAGACGTGATCAGTGCATGATCAGTCTCGTGATCAGTGCATGATAGCCACGTGATTAGTGCATGATCAGTCACCTGTTGGGTGTATGATCAGTCACGTGACCGGTACATGGTAGCTATATGATCATTGCATGATCAGCCACGTGAGTAGTGCATGATAGCCACGTGATCAGTGCATGATCAGTCACGTGATGAGCACATGATCAGTCACATGATCAGCGCCATTAAGTCACGTGATCACTACATGATAGTCCTGTGATCAGTCCATGCTCAGTCACGGTATCATTGCATGATCAGCCACGTGATCAGTGCATGATAGCCACGTGATCATTGCATGATAGCCACGTGATCAGTGCATGATCAGCCAGGTGATCAGTGCATGATAGCTACGGGATCAGTTCATGATTCGTCACGTGATCTGTGAATGACCAGGCAGGTGATCAGTGTTTGATCAGCCACGTGAACAGTGCATGAGAGCCACGTGATCAGTGGAAGATCAGTCACCTGATGGGTGTATGACCAGTTACGAGACCAGTACATGGTAGCTACGTGATCATTGCATGATCAGCCACGTGAGCAGTGCATGATAGCTATGTGATCAGTGCATGATCAGTTTCGGGAGCAGAGTATGATCAGCCACTTGATCAGTGCATGAGAGCCACGTGATCACTGCATGATCTGTCATATGATCAGTGTATGATCATCCACGTGATCAGTGCATGGGCAGTCATGTGATCAGTGAATGATATAGACGTGATCAGTGCATGATCTCTCTCTTGATCAGTGCCTGATAGCCACGTGTTCAGTGCATGATCAGTCACCTGATGGGTGTATGGTCAGTCACGGGACCGGTACATGGTAGCTACATGATCATTGCATGATCAGCCACGTTGTAGTGCATGATAGCCAAATGATCAGAGCATGATCAGTCACGTGATCAGTGCATGATCAGTCATGTGACCAGTACATGGTAGCTGCGTGATCATTGCATGATCAGCCACGTGAGCAGTGCATGATAGCCACGTGATCAGTGCATGATCAGCCACGTGATCAGTGCATGACCAGGCACGTGATCAGTGTATGACCAGCCAAGTTATCAGTGCATGATAGCCACGTGATCAGTGCATGATCAGTCACGTGATAAGTGCATGATCAGTCACTTCATCAGTGTATGATCAGCCACGTGATCAGTGCATGATCAGCCACATGATCAGTGCATGATCAATTACGTGATCAGTGCATGATCTCTCACGTGACCAGTACATGGTAGCTACGTGATCATTGCATGATCAGCCACGTGAGCAGTGCATGATAGCCACGTGATCAGTGCATGATCAGTTTCGGGAGCAGAGTATTATCAGCCACTTGATCAGTGCATGATAGCCCCGTGATCAATGCATGATCTGTCACATGATCAGTGTATGATCATCCACGTGATCAGTGCATGTGCAGTCATGTGATCAGTGCATGATCAGTCTCGTGATCAGTGTATGATCAACCACGTGATCGGTGCACGATAGCCAGGTAATGAGTGCATGATAGCCAGATGATCAGTGCATTATCAGTCACGTGTTCAGTGTATGATCAGCCAAGTAATCAGTGCATGATAGCCAACTGATCAGTGCATGATCAGTCACGTGAGCAGTACATGGTTGCTACATGATCACTGCATGATCAGCCACGTGAGCAGTGCATGATAGCCACGTGATCCGTGCATGATCAGTCACGTGATCAGTACATGATCAGTCACGTGATCAGTACATGATCAGTCACGTGAACAGTGCATGATCATTTAGGTGATCTGTGCATGATGAATCACATGACCAGTATATGGTAGTTTTGTGATCATTGCATGACCAGCCACTTGAGCAGTGCATAATAGCCACGTGATAAGTGCATGATCAGTTACGTGAGCAGTGTATGATCAGCCACGTGAGCAGTACATGGTCAGAAACGTGAACAGTGTTTGATCAGCCACGTGATCAGTGCATGATAGCCACGTGATCAGTGCATGATCAGTCATGTGAACAGTGCATGATCAGTCACGTGATCAGTGTATGATCAGCCACGTGATCAGTGCATGATCAATTATGTGATCAGTGCATGATCAGTCATTTGACCAGTACATGGTAGCTATGTGATCATTGTATTATCAGCCACGTTAGCAGTGCATGATAGCCACGTGATCAGTGCATGATCAGCTACATGAGCAGAGTACGATCAGCCACGTGATCAGTGCATGATCAGCCACGTGAACAGTGTATGATCAGCCACGTAATCAGTGCATGATACCTACGTGCTCAGTTCATGATTAGTCACATGATCTGTGCATTACAGGAACGTAATCAGTGCATGAAATCCATGTGATCAGTGAATTATAGCCGCGTGATCAGTTCATGATTAGTCACGTGATCAGTGCATGATGAGCCACGTTATCAATGCAGAATCAATTACGTGATCAGTGCATGATCAGTCAGGTGACCAGTACATGGTAACTACGTGATCATTGCATGATCAGCCAAGTGATCAGGGCATGATAGCCGCGTGATCAGTGCATGATAGTCACGTGATCAGTGCATGATCAGTCACGTGATACGTGTGTGATCAGCCCTGAGATCAGTGCATGATATCAGTGCATGATAGCCCCGTGATCAGTGCATGATATCCACGTGATCAGTGCACGATAGCCACGTGATCAGTGCATGAGAGACATGTGATCAGTGCATGATCAGTCACGTGATACATGTGTGATCAGCCACATGATGAGTGCATGATGAGCCACGTGGTCTGTGCATGATCAATTACGTGATCAGTGCATGATCAGTCACATGACCAGTACATGGTTGATACGTGATCATTGCATGATAGGCCACATGAGCAGAGCATGATAGCCACGTGATCAGTGCAAGATCAGTCACGTGATCAGTACATGATCAGTCACGTGAAGAGTGCATGATCATTTACGTGATCTGTGCATGATCAGTCACGTGACCAGTATATGGTATCTACGTGAACATTGCATGACCAGCCAGGTGAGCAGTGCATGATAGCCACGTGATGTTTGCATGATCAGTTTCGTGAGCAGAGTATGATCAGACACGTGATCAGTGCATGAGTGCCACGTGATCAGTGCATGATCAGTCACATGACAGGTGTGTGATCAGCCACGTGAACAGTGCATGTTCAGCCACGTGATCAGTGCATGATAGCCACGTGATCAGTGCATGGTCAGTCACGTGATCAGTGCATGATCAGCGACGTGACCAGTGCATGACCAGGCACGTGATCAGTGTATGATCATCCACATGATCAGTGCATGGGCAGTCATGTGATCAGTGCATGATATAGACGTGATCAGTGCATGATGAGTCTCGTGATCAGTGTATGATCAACCACGTGATCAGTGCACGATAGCCAGGTAATGAGTGCATGATTACCAGATGATCAGTGCATTATCAGTCACGTGATCAGTGTATGATCAGCCAAGTAATCAGTGCATGATAGCCAACTGTTCAGTGGATGATCAGTTACGTGATCAGTGCATGGTCAGTCACGTGATCATTGCATGATAAGTCACGTGATCAGTGCATGATCAATTACGTGATCAGTGCATGATCAGTCATGTGACCAGTACTTCGTAGCTGCGTGATCATTACGTGATCAGCTACGTGAGCAGTGCATGATAGCCACGTAAGCAGGGCATGATCAGCCACGTGATCAGTGCATGATCAGTCACGTGATCAGTGCATGATCAGTCACGTGATCAGTGTATGATCAGCCACGTGGTCAGTGCATGATCAATTACGTGATCAGTGCATGATCAGTCACCTGACCAGTACATGGTAGCTATGTGATCATTGTATTATCAGCCACGTTAGCAGTCCATGATAGCCACATGATTAGTGCATGATCAGTCATGTGATCAGGGCATGATCAGTCACGTGATCAGTGCATGATCAATTACATTATCATTGCATGATCAGTCACGTGACCAGTACATTTTAGCTACGTGATCATTGCAGGATCAGCTACATGAGCAGAGTATGATCAGCCACGTGATCAGTGCATGATCAGGCAGGTGAACAATGTATGATCAGCCACGTGATCAGTGCATGATACCTACGTGATCAGATCATGATTAGTCACGTGATCTGTGCATGACAGGAACGTAATCAGTGCATGAAATCCACGTGATCAGTGAATTATAGCCACGTGATCAGTTCATGATTAGTCACGTGATCAGTGCATGATGAGTGATGTGATCAGTGCAGGATCAATTACGGGATCAGTGCATGATCAGTCACGTGACCAGTACATGGTTGCTACATGATCATTGCATGATCAGCCACGTGAGCAGTGCATGATAGCCACGTGATCACTGCATGATCTGTCACATGATCAGTGTATGATCATCCACGTGATAAGTGCATGGGCAGTCTGTGATCAATGCATGATATAAACGTGATCAGTGCATGATCAGTCTCGTGATCAGTGTATGATCAACCACGTGATCAGTGCACGATAGCCAGGTAATGAGTGCATAATAGCCAGATGATCAGTGCATTATCCGTCAGGTGATCAGTGTATGATCAGCCAAGTATTCAGTGCATGATAGCCAACAGTTCAGTGGATGATCAGTCACGTGATCAGTGCATGGACAGTCACGTGATCATTGCATGATCAGTCACGTGATACGTCTGTGATCAGCCACGTGATCAGTGCATGATATCCACGTGATCAGTGCAGGATAGCCACGTTATCAGTGCATGATCAGTCATGTGATGAGTGTATGATCAGCCACGTGATCAGTGCATGATCAGCCACATGATCAGTGCATGATCAATTACGTGATCAGTGCATGATCACTCACGTGACCAGTACATGGTAGCTACGTGATCATTTCATGATCAGCCACGTGAGCCGTGCATGATAGCCACGAGATCAGTGCATGATGAGTCACGTGATCAGTGCATGATCAGTCACGTGAACATTGCATGATAAGTAACCTGATCAGTGTATGATCAATTACGTGATCAGTGCATGATAACTCACGAGACCAGTACATGGTAGCTACGTGATCATTGCATGATCAGCCACGTGAGCAGTGCATGATAGCTATGTGATCAGTGCATGATCAGTTTCGGGAGCAGAGTATGATCAGCCACTTGATCAGTGCATGAGAGCCACGTGATCACTGCATGATCTGTCACATGATCAGTGTATGATCATCCACGTGATCAGTGCATGGGCAGTCATGTGATCAGTGCATGATATAGACGTGATCAGTGCATGATCAGTCTCGTGATCAGTGCATGATAGCCACGTGATTAGTGCATGATCAGTCACCTGTTGGGTGTATGATCAGTCACGTGACCGGTACATGGTAGCTATATGATCATTGCATGATCAGCCACGTGAGTAGTGCATGATAGCCACGTGATCAGTGCATGATCAGTCACGTGATGAGCGCATGATCAGTCACATGATCAGCGCCATTAAGTCACGTGATCACTACATGATAGTCCTGTGATCAGTCCATGCTCAGTCACGGTATCATTGCATGATCAGCCACGTGATCAGTGCATGATAGCCACGTGATCATTGCATGATAGCCACGTGATCAGTGCATGATCAGCCAGGTGATCAGTGCATGATAGCTACGGGATCAGTTCATGATTCGTCACGTGATCTGTGAATGACCAGGCAGGTGATCAGTGTTTGATCAGCCACGTGAACAGTGCATGAGAGCCACGTGATCAGTGCAAGATCAGTCACCTGATGGGTGTATGACCAGTCACGAGACCAGTACATGGTAGCTACGTGATCATTGCATGATCAGCCACGTGAGCAGTGCATGATAGCTATGTGATCAGTGCATGATCAGTTTCGGGAGCAGAGTATGATCAGCCACTTGATCAGTGCATGAGAGCCACGTGATCACTGCATGATCTGTCATATGATCAGTGTATGATCATCCACGTGATCAGTGCATGGGCAGTCATGTGATCAGTGAATGATATAGACATGATCAGTGCATGATCTCTCTCTTGATCAGTGCCTGATAGCCACGTGTTCAGTGCATGATCAGTCACCTGATGGGTGTATGGTCAGTCACGGGACCGGTACATGGTAGCTACATGATCATTGCATGATCAGCCACGTGAGTAGTGCATGATAGCCAAATGATCAGAGCATGATCAGTCACGTGATCAGTGCATGATCAGTCATGTGACCAGTACATGGTAGCTGCGTGATCATTGCATGATCAGCCACGTGAGCAGTGCATGATAGCCACGTGATCAGTGCATGATCAGCCACGTGATCAGTGCATGACCAGGCACGTGATCAGTGTATGACCAGCCAAGTTATCAGTGCATGATAGCCACGTGATCAGTGCATGATCAGTCACGTGATAAGTGCATGATCAGTCACTTCATCAGTGTATGATCAGCCACGTGATCAGTGCATGATCAGCCACATGATCAGTGCATGATCAATTACGTGATCAGTGCATGATCTCTCACGTGACCAGTACATGGTAGCTACGTGATCATTGCATGATCAGCCACGTGAGCAGTGCATGATAGCCACGTGATCAGTGCATGATCAGTTTCGGGAGCAGAGTATTATCAGCCACTTGATCAGTGCATGATAGCCCCGTGATCAATGCATGATCTGTCACATGATCAGTGTATGATCATCCACGTGATCAGTGCATGTGCAGTCATGTGATCAGTGCATGATCAGTCTCGTGATCAGTGTATGATCAACCACGTGATCGGTGCACGATAGCCAGGTAATGAGTGCATGATAGCCAGATGATCAGTGCATTATCAGTCACGTGTTCAGTGTATGATCAGCCAAGTAATCAGTGCATGATAGCCAACTGATCAGTGCATGATCAGTCACGTGAGCAGTACATGGTTGCTACATGATCACTGCATGATCAGCCACGTGAGCAGTGCATGATAGCCACGTGATCCGTGCATGATCAGTCACGTGATCAGTACATGATCAGTCACGTGATCAGTACATGATCAGTCACGTGAACAGTGCATGATCATTTAGGTGATCTGTGCATGATGAATCACATGACCAGTATATGGTAGTTTTGTGATCATTGCATGACCAGCCACTTGAGCAGTGCATAATAGCCACGTGATAAGTGCATGATCAGTTACGTGAGCAGTGTATGATCAGCCACGTGAGCAGTACATGGTCAGAAACGTGAACAGTGTTTGATCAGCCACGTGATCAGTGCATGATAGCCACGTGATCAGTGCATGATCAGTCATGTGAACAGTGCATGATCAGTCACGTGATCAGTGTATGATCAGCCACGTGATCAGTGCATGATCAATTATGTGATCAGTGCATGATCAGTCATTTGACCAGTACATGGTAGCTATGTGATCATTGTATTATCAGCCACGTTAGCAGTGCATGATAGCCACGTGATCAGTGCATGATCAGCTACATGAGCAGAGTACGATCAGCCACGTGATCAGTGCATGATCAGCCACGTGAACAGTGTATGATCAGCCACGTAATCAGTGCATGATACCTACGTGCTCAGTTCATGATTAGTCACATGATCTGTGCATTACAGGAACGTGATCAGTGCATGAAATCCATGTGATCAGTGAATTATAGCCGCGTGATCAGTTCATGATTAGTCACGTGATCAGTGCATGATGAGCCACGTTATCAATGCAGAATCAATTACGTGATCAGTGCATGATCAGTCAGGTGACCAGTACATGGTAACTACTTGATCATTGCATGATCAGCCAAAGTGATCAGGGCATGATAGCCGCGTGATCAGTGCATGATAGTCACGTGATCAGTGCATGATCAGTCACGTGATACGTGTGTGATCAGCCCTGAGATCAGTGCATGATATCAGTGCATGATAGCCCCGTGATCAGTGCATGATATCCACGTGATCAGTGCACGATAGCCACGTGATCAGTGCATGAGAGACATGTGATCAGTGCATGATCAGTCACGTGGATACATGTGTGATCAGCCACATGATGAGTGCATGATGAGGCCACGTGGTCTGTGCATGATCAATTACGTGATCAGTGCATGATCAGTCACATGACCAGTACATGGTTGATACGTGATCATTGCATGATAGGCCACATGAGCAGAGCATGATAGCCACGTGATCAGTGCAAGATCAGTCACCGTGATCAGTACATGATCAGTCACGTGAAAGAGTGCATGATCATTTACGTGATCTGTGCATGATCAGTCACGTGACCAGTATATGGTATCTACGTGAACATTGCATGACCAGCCAGGTGAGCAGTGCATGATAGCCACGTGATGTTTGCATGATCAGTTTCCGTGAGCAGAGTATGATCAGACACGTGATCAGTGCATGAGTGCCACGTGATCAGTGCATGATCAGTCACATGACAGGTGTGTGATCAGCCCACGTGAACAGTGCATGTTCAGCCACGTGATCAGTGCATTGATAGCCACGTGATCAGTGCATGGTCAGTCACGTGATCAGTGCATGATCAGCGACGTGATCAGTTGCATGACCAGGCACGTGATCAGTGTATGGTCATCCACATGATCAGTGCATGGGCAGTCATGTGATCAGTGCATGATATAGACGTGATCAGTGCATGATGAGTCTCGTGATCAGTGTTATGATCAACCACGTGATCAGTGCACGATAGCCAGGTAATGAGTGCATGATTACCAGATGATCAGTGCATTATCAGTCAACGTGATCAGTGTATGATCAGCCAAGTAATCAGTGCATGATAGCCAACTGTTCAGCTGGATGATCAGTTACGTGATGGTGATCGAGTGCATGGTCAGTCACGTGATCATTGCATGATAAGTCAACGTGATCAGTGGCATGGATCAATTACGTGATCAGTGCATGATCAGTCATGTGACCAGTACTTCGTAGCTGCGTGGATCATTACGTGATCAGCTACGTTGAGCAGTGCATGATAGCCACGTGATCAGGGGCATGATCAGCCACGTGATCAGTGCATGATCAGCTCACGTGATCAGTGCATGGCCACTGATCAGTGCATACAGTCACGTGATACAGTGTGGTGATCAGCGCACGTGGTCAGTGCATGATAATCCACAGTGATCAGTGCATGATAGCCACGTGATCAAAGTGTCATTGTATCAGTTACGTGATGCAGGCTGGCAGTGTATGCAGGACGTGGATATCAGATCAGTGATCAGTGCATGATAGTCTTATGTTATCATTGGTATGTGATCAGCCACGTTAGCAGTCCATGATAGCCACATGATCTAGTGCATGATCAGTCCATAGTGATCAGTGGCATGATCAGTCCACGTGATCAGTGCATGATCAATTACTATCATGCATGATCAGTCACGTGACCAGTACATTTAGCTACGTGATCATTGCAGGATCAGCTACGATGAGCAGAGTATGATCAGCCACGTGATCAGTGCATGATCAGAGGTGAAAAGTATGATCAGCCACGTGATCAGTGCATGATACCAGTGATCAGATCATGATAGTCCGTGATCTGTGCATGACAGGAACGTATCAGTGCATGAAATCACGTGATCAGTGATTATAGCACGTGATCAGTTCATGATAGTCAGTGATCAGTGCATGATGATATGTGATCAGTGCCATCGGGATCAGTGCATGATCAGTCACGTGACCATACATGGTTGCTACTTCATGATGATCAGCCACGTGAGCAGTGCATGATAGCCACGTGATCACTGCATGATCTGTCAGATGATCAGTGTATGATCATCCACGTGATAAGCTGCATGGGCAGTCTGTGATCATGCATTATATAAACGTGATCAGTGGCATGATCAGTTCTTCAGGTGATCAGTGTATGATCAAATCACGTGATCAGTGACGATAGCCAGGTAATGAGTGCATAATAGCCAGATGATCAGTGCATTATCGTCAGGTGATCAGTGTGATGATCAGCCACAGTATTCAGTGCATGATAGCCACAGTTCAGTGATGATCAGTCACGTGATCAGTGCATGACAGTCACGTGATCATGCATGATCAGCTCACGTGATCACGTCTGTGATCAGCCACGTGATCAGTGCATGATATCCACGTATCAGTGCAGGATAGCCACGTATCAGTGCATGATCAGTCAGTGATGAGTGTATGATCAGCCACGTGATCAGTGCATGATCAGCCACATGATCAGTGCATGATCAATTACGTGATCAGTGCATGATCACTCACGTGACCAGTACATGGTAGCTACGTGATCATTTCATGATCAGCCACGTGAGCCGGCATGATAGCCACTAGATCAGTGCATGATAGTTCACGTGATCAGTGCTGCATCATCACGTCACGTGAACATTGCATGATAGTAACCTGATCAGTGTATGATCAATTACGTGATCAGTGCATGATAACTCACGAGACCAGTACATGGTAGCTACGTGATCATTGCATGATCAGCCACGTGAGCAGTGCAATGATAGCTATGTGATAGTGCATGATCAGTTTCGAGCAGAGTATGATCAGCCACTTGATCAGTGCATGAGAGCCACGTGATCACTGCATGATCTTCACATGATCGTGTATGATCATCCACGTGATCAGGCATGGGCAGTCATGTGATCAGTGCATGATATAGACGTGATCAGTGCATGATCAGTCTCGTGATCAGTGCATGATAGCCACGTGATAAGTGCATGATCAGTCACCTGTTGGGTGTTATGATCATCACGTGACGGTACATGGTAGCTATATGATCATTGCATGATCAGCCACGTGAGTAGTGCATGATAGCACTGATCAGTGCATGATCAGTCACGTGATGAGCGCATGATCAGTCACATGATCAGCGCCATTAAGTCACGTGATCACTACATGATAGTCCTGTGATCAGTCCATGCTCAGTCACGGTATCATTGCATGATCAGCCACGTGATCAGTGCATGATAGCCACGTGATCATTGCATGATAGCCACGTGATCAGTGCATGATCAGCCAGGTGATCAGTGCATGATAGCTACGGGATCAGTTCATGATTCGTCACGTGATCTGTGAATGACCAGGCAGGTGATCAGTGTTTGATCAGCCACGTGAACAGTGCATGAGAGCCACGTGATCAGTGCAAGATCAGTCACCTGATGGGTGTATGACCAGTCACGAGACCAGTACATGGTAGCTACGTGATCATTGCATGATCAGCCACGTGAGCAGTGCATGATAGCTATGTGATCAGTGCATGATCAGTTTCGGGAGCAGAGTATGATCAGCCACTTGATCAGTGCATGAGAGCCACGTGATCACTGCATGATCTGTCATATGATCAGTGTATGATCATCCACGTGATCAGTGCATGGGCAGTCATGTGATCAGTGAATGATATAGACATGATCAGTGCATGATCTCTCTCTTGATCAGTGCCTGATAGCCACGTGTTCAGTGCATGATCAGTCACCTGATGGGTGTATGGTCAGTCACGGGACCGGTACATGGTAGCTACATGATCATTGCATGATCAGCCACGTGAGTAGTGCATGATAGCCAAATGATCAGAGCATGATCAGTCACGTGATCAGTGCATGATCAGTCATGTGACCAGTACATGGTAGCTGCGTGATCATTGCATGATCAGCCACGTGAGCAGTGCATGATAAGCCACGTGATCAGTGCATGATCAGCCACGTGATCAGTGCATGACCAGGCACGTGATCAGTGTATGACCAGCCAAGTTATCAGTGCATGATAGCCACGTGATCAGTGCATGATCAGTCACGTGATAAGTGCATGATCAGTCACTTCATCAGTGTATGATCAGCCACGTGATCAGTGCATGATCAGCCACATGATCAGTGCATGATCAATTACGTGATCAGTGCATGATCTCTCACGTGACCAGTACATGGTAGCTACGTGATCATTGCATGATCAGCCACGGAGCAGTGCATTGATAGCCACGTGATCAGTGCATGATCAGTTTC